>NC_134402.1:409630179-409660179 GCF_038048845.1 Mixophyes fleayi | reverse complement strand
TCGTGGCTGACAGCCCTGATTGGGGTATAGTACGCACTCTGCCCCCTTTATTACAGACAGTAATTAAAGCAACTCTCCCTGCCACTTCCATAACAAATACAGCATAATGCCCTAATTATGACTTTATTAATTTAAGTCAGGATTTAATGATTTTAAAAGTGATTTATTTTGTTACTCCCTCACAGAACAAATGAAATCTGCAGGTTCAGTTATTACAGGTTTTTCATCACTACAATACTGCAGCATTGCTCATCACTTGTATTATGTAATATCACTTAGAGGTAACCCTTTGGGTGTGATGATTGTATTTGTCAATCAGTGCCATAAAAACAAGAACAAAGAAAATATACAGCGATGAAAGTTTAAATAAAACTGATTCACGCCGGGTTATAATACTTATTTCTTATTTAGCCTATTAATTCCTGGTTAATTTGATCAGACTTCTGACTGGGAAGCCAAATAAACCTAAAAGGCAGGTGACAAATGGTGCTTTAATAAACCAAAATATAGGGTTTACATTAATGGACTACTCAATAAAAAAAAAAAAAAGTTTCATATATATCTCAATGATGTGTCCCGAGTATGAGTTAGCCCATAAAGGAGTTGACGGAGGACTAATTTGGCATGTGCAGGGTTCAAATCTTCATTGGGTAATTGCATCAATTTGTTTACATAGTAAATCTCAGTGGCAGAACTACCATTGGTGTGGCAGGTGCCATGCACCGTGGCCCTTGGAGATAATGGGGCCCACTGCATGGCGAAATGTCGGGGTCCCCGCCTCCCTGCACCAGGGCCCACAGCTCACTAGTTCCGCCTCTGGTAAATATAGTGTTCTCTAGGGGTTTATGGGAAATATCAGTGTGTGCCGCATGCATTTACTTTTTATGTGTTTTTATTTTAAACTTAATGTAAAATTGTAAATGACTCCTATTCCACCCACTGTGCACGTACTAGCTGTATTATTGGCACTTGAGAATAAGTGAGTGAAACCTGTTTGTTTAGGCATCTGGGGTGTAAGGCCATATAGACAACAGGGAGGACATGCTCAGGTAGCTGGCTGTTTTCAGCTGCATTATTTCATTTTACGGTAATATGGTACATTTTAATCTTCTCTTTTAAGTGAGTCTGAAGATGAGAAAGATGGAAGCGCTGTAGAAAGTGAAGGATCCAGTTCTTCTGACGATAGTTCAGACTCTGAATCAGCGTCGGACTCTGAAGATGACAACGATCACAAGCCACAGGCGGCTAGAACTGTGACCAGCACGAAGGTGAGACGCTCAGCCTATCGTCTTCTGTGCTGTGCACCAGTTTTACAATGAAATTGTTAAACCCCACTTTTTGGGTGTTGCTGTAGACACCACAAACATAAGGAGCGTGATGAAAGAAATCACAAGACACTATTCTTTATATATTTAGAGATATACGTGCTGAGAAATATATTTAGGTAGAAGTTTCATTGAAGCCATATTTCTCTGCATGTTCACATGTACTGGTATCAGTGGCTGCGTTTACACTGTTCCGTCAAGGTAATAAAACATCATCCATGTAACCCTTCTACATAGTCATGTTATCATGTAGACATTGTTCAATGCAAGTCTAGTGTTGCCTTTTGATCCAGGCATCTCTCACACTTGTGACTACTCCTTATAAAGTAGATTTTCAGAGTAACCTCTGCCTAAAGCTATGCAGTCACACTAATATCTTCTTGCTATGTTGAGCACTCTGTAGTATATAGATATATTATGTGTGAATGGAACTCATTCTATAGTCCGTCAGTTCCACCTTCTCTTTTACTGTTTCCTGGCTCAGTGCTGGTCTTACAGGAAACCTTGCAGAACTAAAGCATCTTTTTTTTTTTTTTTTCCCAAATAATTCTTTAATTTGTATGGTCAGACGAAAACACACATATTACAGCAGGGCAATGAGCTCACCATAGTAGGTGCTGACCAATATATTCCAGGATTTAACAGAATATCACAAACAATAAAGAAAGAGACTATTATTTTAACAATAAAAAGGGGGTGGTAAATATACCTTTGATACCCCAGGCCGACATGAGCGGGAATGGGAAAATGACCTGGGACCTCCTCCAGGTGACTCATGCTGGGAGGAGATCAGGGAGGGGATTGCCAAGAGCTCGATCTCTACATTAATTAAGGAAACAGCCTACAAAGTGTACTATAGGTGGTACTATGCTCCTGATAGGCTGTCTCGAATGTTTCCCACGGCCACTCCGAGCTGCTGGCGGGAATGTGGCCAGAGAGGCACGATGCTACATATATGGTGGACCTGCCCTCGCATAGTTCCTTTCTGGAACATGGTTCTTACACTTATAAACTCTGTGTCAGAACAACAGATATATAAAGACCCCTGGTCATTCCTTCTCTCTCGCCCTACACCTGATGAGAGGGCGCCCTCTAATAAGCTTATCTCCCATATCTTGGCAGCTGCTAAATCCCTAATAGCAAAACATTGGAAAGACCCCAATGCTCCCTCCATGCAGGAATTACGGTCTTACATAGGACATGTCGCAAGCATGGAGAGTATAACGTGCTACCTTCACGATAAATCATATAACTTTGATAAGGTATGGGCCCCGTGGTACTCACTAGAAGGCCGCTGCGGTCTGTCCAGTATGGCTCCCCTTCCCGCAGGTGGAATATAGCTCTTGGGCCGCCTCCGGATCCCCTAGGTTGGATGCGGCGTGTTGCTGGTGAGTAATGTATGTCTGTTATTTATTTAGTTTTTATTTAGTTTTTTTTCTTGCTAATTTAAACGCGTGGTTTAGTTGTTCCTAGCAGTGTTCCATGTTCTTGTTTTTTTTTTTTTCTGTTAGCAATATTGTAAATTGTATCTGTGCCTTTCTACCTCCCATCCCTTCTCCCTCTTCCCATCCCCCTCTCGACCCCCCCCCCTTACCACACCTATATAAATGTATACAACACAGAGGAGACACCTCGTATATTAATACTTTTATGTTCAATATGTTGACTGTATTTTTCCTGCTGTTTCCTCTTTAAATAAAGAGTTAAAAAAAAAAAAAAAAAAAAAGGGGGCTGGTAAGCTAGATGGGGAATAACTGATTGGGACATAAAGGAGAGAGAGAAGAAAAAGTGTGGAAAATCTACATTCTTATCAATTTATATTAGTGTGTAGGAGGTGTCTGACAGTGATGCTTTGAAGAGAGTAGGGAGTTCTATGTGGTGGGGGGAGAGGGAATGTGTAGGGAAAGCATTTCTGCCATGCATAGGAGAGGACTAGGAGGTTTATTTGATCTTTGTAGAGATTGAGCTTTCAACTATTCCCAGTCTCGTGTCCTCCAAGGCCTTCTCCCATGCCGTCTCTTCTTGTCCAATCCAAGGCCCTTCTCCCATGCCGTCTCTTCTTGTCCAGTCCAAGGCCCTTCTTCCATGCCGTCTCTTCTTGTCCAGTCCAAGGCCCTTCTCCCATGCCGTCTCTTTTTGTCCAGTCCAAGGCCCTTCTCCCATGCCGTCTCTTCTTGTCCAATCCAAGGCCCTTCTCCCATGCCGTCTCTTCTTGTCCAATCCAAGGTTCCTTCTCCCATGCTGTCTCTTCTTGTCCAATCCAAAGTTCCTTCTCCCATGCCGTCTCTTGTCCAATCCAAGGTTCCTTCTCCCATGCCGTCTCTTCTTGTCCAATCCAAGGTCCCTTCTCCCGTGCCCTCTCTCTTCTCGCGTCCACGGTCCCTTCTCCCGTGCCATCTCTCTTCTCGCATCCACGGTCCCTTCTCTCGTGCCATCTCTCTTCTCGCGTCCACGGTCCCTTCTCCCGTGCCATCTCTCTTCTCGCGTCCACGGTCCCTTCTCCCGTGCCATCTCTCTCCTTGTGTCCACGGTCCCTTCTCCCGTGCCATCTCTCTCCTTGTGTCCACGGTCCCTTCTCCCGTGCCATCTCTCTCCTTGTGTCCACGGTCCCTTCTCCCGTGCCATCTATCTCCTTGTGTCCACGGTCCCTTCTCCCGTGCCATCTATCTCCTTGTGTCCACGGTCCCTTCTCCCGTGCCATCTATCTCCTTGTGTCCACGGTCCCTTCTCCCGTGCCATCTATCTCCTTGTGTCCACGGTCCCTTCTCCCGTGCCATCTATCTCCTTGTGTCCACGGTCCCTTCTCCCGTGCCATCTATCTCCTTGTGTCCACGGTCCCTTCTCCCGTGCCATCTCTCTTCTCGTGTCCACGGTCCCTTCTCCCGTGCCATCTCTCTTCTCGCGTCCACGGTTCTTTCTCCGTGCCATCTCTCTTCTCGCGTCCACGGTCCCTTCTCCCGTCCCATCTCTCTTCTCGCGTCCACGGTCTCTTCTCCCGTCCACGGTCCCTTCTCCCGTGCCATCTCTCTCCTTGTGTCCACGGTCCCTTCTCTCGTGCCATCTCTCTCCTTGTGTCCACGGTCCCTTCTCCCGTGCCATCTCTCTCCTTGTGTCCACGGTCCCTTCTCCCGTGCCATCTCTCTTCTCGCGTCCACGGTCCCTTCTCCCGTGCCATCTCTCTTCTCGCGTCCACGGTCCCTTCTCCCGTGCCATCTCTCTTCTCGCGTCCACGGTCCCTTCTCCCGTGCCATCTCTCTTCTCGTGTCCACGGTCCCTTCTCCCGTGCCATCTCTCTTCTCGCGTCCACGGTCCCTTCTCCCGTCCCATCTCTGTATACAGTAAACAGAAGTCACCTTGACAGAGTAGTCATTGTATGTTTCTAGAAGTCTGTCAATTTAGGACATATTCCAGAGATGTATGCTTTGGATATATGTGGCTATATGAGGAGTTCAATATCACTACACCAACTACAACATGTATTCCCTTCCTTGGAACGTATAACCTAAAGCAGCCAGGTTCCTTTTTCACTAATAAAAGTATTAAGGGCTGTATTACACCCCTGTGGGGTAAACCCTCTGCAGTCCGTGTGGTTTAACCTGAGCAAGAAAGAAGACTCCCAGCATTTCCTGCTATAAGCTATGCAGGCCGCTCATGGTTCAGTCAAATGACCAGATCAGTGAACAATTTGGCCACACACAAGCAGGACCAAACTGTACAGATTCCGTTGCTCAGTCCACAATGTACCGCTTACCATTTGTGGGTGAGCTGGCAAACTCACTTGGACTGTATGGCAGCCAAACCAGTTATCCAATCTCAAATTGCTTGATTACTTAAAACAAGTGTTTACTGAGTCACATGGTACAAGGATTGACCAATATGGTGAAAAATGGTCAATTGGCCCATCACATTTGTATTATTTACTTAGTGATGTAACTGTCACATTATTTCTTCTAACAGAAAGTTGAAAGAAAACCTGCTCAGGATAACAAGCCCACTAGAAAAAAGGACGTATCACTCTTAGACTTAGATGACTGTAAGTACTGTTGGGGTAGCCTTTTATGTTCTAAGATACATTTGCTCTATTACAGAACCTTGATTCTCTCAGAGAGTAGTACAACTTAATTGTATAAGCAGAGATTTGGCCATGTGGTTGAGGTGTGCTTATTACCATCTGATTTGCATGTCACCTTAGATCACTTATTTCGATATGTAGGGATGGTTTGTACATTAAAAAGTTTTTTTAAGATGATGTTGCAAACGTGATGTAACCCATAGTAAGCAGCAGTGCCGTAACTAGCCATTTTAGTGCCCTGGGCGAGACAGGGAACCGGCGCCCCCCATCTAAGTGGGAGTGTCAATTGTCGGGTGGGTGTGGTCAACCTACTGTGGGGGCGTGGCTAGCACTTTACAAGTTCTAGACCGCACTGAAACCACCTCCCTCTCCATTATTCTTGGTCTGGCTTTGTAAGGATCTTTATGTAATAAGCCTCCATAGAATCAAAGTACTTTAAATGCAGCTATCACATGCTAGCTGTATAAAAAAATTAATTGGTTATTGAAATAAAACTCACTGAAACAAATTAAAACATAAATGTAATGGTACCATCTGTATCACACTGCCCCTTCATCCCACTGTGCTCTCCATAACAGTTTCTCCTTTATCACACCGTGCCATGGAGCCATCTCTATCATTGTGCCCCCTTGTCACCATCACACTAAATATAATATATATAACACAAAACAAATGGGAGGGGACGCCAAATAGTATAATACTGTATATAAAAATACAGAAAGGTGTACCAAAAGTCAGAATCTTAACCACTAAATAGGTATAGACACTCAGGTAATAATAGTGGATCAACAGGAAGAAGGAAATGAGGAACCACTCTAGAACACCAGCGCCGTGCCAATATAATATGCGTACCAGATAAAAGATCTTTAAAGCTTATCTGTAGGTATAACCGGTATCTTCACCAATCAAGTTGAGCCTTATTACCCCATGGGAATAGCAGATGCTTCATACAATGTTGAAAGGTTCCAGAACTGGCACTTCATATATACTCAGTAGTATTCAGGATAATGGAGAGGAAGAAACTCACATAGTGTAATGCTGTATAGCAATACATTTATTACATAAATAATGTGGATGTGCACTTACATAAAAAATATATATATATATATATATACACACACACATGTACACACATACAATATAAAGAGCCTCCTAGTGTCCGCCGTACCTTACAGAGAGCATTCCTGTGACCGCCATACCTTACAGAGAGCATTCCTGTGACCGCCATACTATACAGAGAGCATTCCTGTGACCGCCATACTATACAGAGAGCATTCCTGTGACCGCCATACTATACAGAGAGGATTCCTATGATCACCATACTATACAGAGAGCATTCCTATGACCACCATACTATACAGAGAGCATTCCTGTGACCGCCATACTATACAGAGAGGATTCCTATGATCGCCATACAATACAGAGAGCATTTCTGTGACCACCATACTATACAGAGAGCATTCCTGTGACCACCATACTATACAGAGAGCATTCCTGTGACCGCCATACTATACAGAGAGGATTCCTATGATCACCATACAATACAGAGAGCATTCCTGTGACCACCATACTATACAGAGAGGATTCCTATGATCACCATACTATACAGAGAGCATTCCTGTGACCACCATACTATACAGAGAGCATTCTTGTGACTGCAATACAGATAAATACCTCACCTGAAATTAATAGACCCCACCATTAAATTAAAAAGCCCCATCAATAAATTAAATTGACCCACCAGCACCCCACAAATAAACTAGTACCCATTAAATAATTAGCCCCGCCTAAACGTCACCATTAAATTAATAGCCTACCTCCCACCCATGTACTAAGACACCCAACCTCCCTACCCTCATATCACACATTATATTAATACATACCCCCCTTCCCTCACACATTAGGGCAGCATACCCCCCCATCCCTCATAAAGCATAGCAGCATCCCCCCCCCCTCCATAATAGCAAGATGCAGCACACATTCCTCCCCTCCCTAATAGCAGCACACATTCCCCCCCTCCCTAATAGCAGCACACATTCCCCCCTCCCTAATAGCAGCATACATCCCCTCCCCCCCTCCATAATTGCAGCTTACATTCCCCCCCTGCCTCCCTCCATAATTTCAGCTTACATTCCCCCCCCCTTGCCTCCATCCATAATTGCAGCTTACATTCCCCCCTCTCCTTGCCACCATCCATAATTGCAGCTTACATTCCCCCCCTCTTGCCTCCATCCATAATTGCAGCTTACATCCCCCCCCTTGCCTCCATCCATAATTGCAGCTTACATTCCCCCCTCCCCTTGCCACCATCCATAATTGCAGCTTACATTCCCCCCCTCTTGCCTCCATCCATAATTGCAGCTTACATTCCCCCCCCCCCTTGCCTCCATCCATAATTGCAGCTTACATTCCCCCCTCCCCTTGCCACCATCCATAACTGCAGCTTACATTCCCCCCCTCTTGCCTCCATCCATAATTGCAGCTTACATCCCCCCCCCTTGCCTCCATCCATAATTGCAGCTTACATTCCCCCCTCCCCTTGCCACCATCCATAATTGCAGCTTACATTCCCCCCCTCTTGCCTCCATCCATAATTGCAGCTTACATCCCCCCCTCCCCTCCATAATTGCAGCTTACATCTCCTCCATAATTGCAGCTTACATCCCCTCCATAATTGCAGCTTACATCCCCTCCATAATTGCAGCTTACATCCCCCTTCCCCTGCTTTGAAACTTACCTCCTGTCCAGCCGTCGCTGCCTGGCTCCTCTCTGCTTCTCTGCTTCTCTGCTCCTCTGCTGCCTAGCAACGTCATGACATCAGACGCTGAGGCAGAGGGCAGAGTTCAGAAGGGGGTGGAGCCGGGTGCCGGCCGCCATCTTGGATTCGCCGGGCGGCCGGCAGTCTGAATCTGAGGTCTGTTTAATTTTTTTTTTTTCTTTTCACTCCTCACACAGAAGTCGGTGCGGACGGCCACTGCGCCCCCTAGGGACTGCGCCCGGGGCGGCGGCACCGCCCGCACCGGCCTCGTTACGGCTCTGGTAAGCAGTGGTGAAAGTGGTCCAGTATACGGCGGTATGTCATACCGCCACTTCTACTGCGTTCATTGTAAAACTATCACATTCCATTCACTTACATTATATATATATATATATATATATATACAGTGGTGGAAGTGGTCCAGTATACGGCGGTATGTCATACCACCACTTCTACTGCGTTCATTGTAACACTATCACATTCCATTCACTTACATTATATATATATATATATATATATATATATATATATATATATATATATATATATATATATATATATATATATATACATACATACAGTGGTGGAAGTGGTCCAGTATACGGCGGTATGTCATACCACCACTTCTACTGCGTTCATTGTAACACTATCACATTCCATTCACTTACATTATATATATATATATATATATATATATATATATATATGTGTGTGTGTATATATATATATATATATATATATATATATATATATATATATATATATATATATACACAGTGGTGGAAGTGGTCCAGTATACAGTGGTATGTCATACCGCCACTTCTACTGCGTTCATTGTAACACTATCACATTCCATTCACTTACATTCTCCATACCGCCACGTCTAAATTTCGACTTCGAACACTGATTGTAAGAATAACATATTAACGTTGATCATCTGACTGTTTTATTTTATGAAGTCTTGTAAGGGTGATGCAATAGAGTAATGTCTTATAATATATTATATAATATACGTCCGTTCAATAAGAGTACTGCACAATGTATATATTTTAAGTATGTCCTTTAGTTTTATATTTATCTATGGTTATATCCAAACTCCTAACTTAATGACATTACTTCTGCATCAGTATACCTACAGAGATATGGAATTACTATGTCTTTTTCTCTTTTGCAGTTACTAGTTTATC
The DNA here is from genome assembly GCF_038048845.1 of Mixophyes fleayi. Classification (NCBI taxonomy): domain Eukaryota; kingdom Metazoa; phylum Chordata; class Amphibia; order Anura; family Limnodynastidae; genus Mixophyes; species Mixophyes fleayi. Next base: position 409,650,837 of record NC_134402.1, on the reverse strand, counting down.
CACTCCTGTAGCTGTTCCCAAACCTGCCATTCTCTCTCCTAGTTTAATAGGAGATCTACAAGGTTTATCCCTCTCCACCTCATCACCAGTAATAAATGTAAGTGGTGCTTTTCTCTTATGATTTAATTGTCTGTTGGGAAGCTAAAATAGTGTCTACTGAATATATTTGTTTCCTCCTGTTGATGTTCTCTGGGTAACTGTCGTATTACCTGCTAGAATACTCCGTCTTGGCTTGTATTGCTGCCTGGCTCCCTAGTGGCTCTATGTGGTAGTGTGAGGGCGGATTAGTACAGAGTACATGTTGTGCAGTGGTTCTCCCTATGTGCTATTAACAGGAACTGGTAGCTGAAATATGTGTTGTAAAGCTAGCTGTTGCAGAGTGGTCTATGGCTTATCCGTATGTTGGGTTCCCATGATGCTTTTCTTCAGTAGCCTGGAATTTACTCCTTTTAGTTTTGTGATTCAATTCTAATTACTGTTGTTTATTATAAGCAGATAAACTTTTAATATCATATTTTATTATTTTTATTTATGGCTTTTCACATACATATAGCCTGTAGTCACTTTGAAATATTTTTTAGAAACCAGAATGTAGCAAACAGTAAAGTCATTAAAAGGAAATAAATATCAATTCAAAGCCTGGATCATGCATTAAAATGCTAAACATCTATTTTAAGCTGATCTGTAACCGGGCTGCCACTGTAGCCCTTAGAACTTTATTTCATAAGGCTGACCGCAAGGAGAAGTCGTCTTATGCACAGTGGTTTTTATCAATGCTGATGGCAGGTGATTGGACAAGCTGTGAGAGCCGTCCAATCAGCAGCCTAGATAACCTTACACAGCACAGTTTGCATTCAAACTTTTCTAGGATGATTATTTTGGGGATTCGTCAGTAGATGCGCCGGCAGAAGTGTGTATCCCGGAAATCACAAGGGTCTGCAAGTTGAGGGCCATGGTACATCGTTGTTTTGTTTTTGTGTTTTGTTCTTTAAATGCTGAGATATATATATATATATATATGTGTGTTAACCCGTGCATGATACTCATGCCTTCTAGTCAAATCAAGCTACTTAAGGTGTTAAAAAGGTTCTTGTCATGCATTTGGGCCTAGCCCAGGCCTCCTCAGGGGAAGAGCGTTACTTCCCGACGCAAGCGCCCTTTTTTAACGTGGTTTTGTCCACATGTCACCACCTCATCATTTTTCTCCATCACCTCATCCTTCATCTTTATCGCCACATCTATCCAGAAGTCTATCCAGACACAGGGATCTCTCTCAGCGGTCCTGAGTATCACACTCCTCTCGCTCTGTCACCCCCGGCAACCACTCCCCACTGTCACCCCCGGCAACCACCAACCACTCCCAACTGTCACCCCCGGCAACCACCAACCACTCCCAACTGTCACTTCTCCTTCAAGAAATATATATATATTTTTTTAAAATCTTTATAAACACTTTTAACAATTAACACATTAAATTAACAAATTAAAAACATCTTAGTATACCAAATTTCAGCCCTTTCTGAGTTTATTTTTCCACACACACTAAGAATTTAGTAGGTCAGTGTATAACTCTGCCCAGCAGGTGGCGCTGCAGCTTGGTTTTTTTTTTTCCACACACACACAGACTAACACACGCCACTAGACTTATATATTATAGATATATTATCTATCCATTTGTTTTTTTACATCTGCAAATAAATCACTAGCAGGATTATACAATGTCTTATCTTACTTTGGAATGTGCCGAATCCGCAATATTTAATGCTGCTGGTGGGAGTTCACCCGGTGCTTATATTTTGTATTTTGTCGACTTAGTGACACGGTGGCATCGATGGTTCCTGTCTTTCCACAATCTCCTTCTTTTCTTTGCCGATCTTCCCACTGCGTTTGTTGTATACTCTGATATTTGACACACTCTGCATTATGTAGTTGGATCATCCTTGTTACAGTGGCACAGCAGGGGAACAATAAGCAGCTTTTTGCATATTCTAAAATAATAGCTGTGAAATCGGAAATTATGTCCTAACTTTTTATTTTTTTTGTTTAACTTTTTTTCTTCAGAGAGAGCGAAAATGAATTTAACTGTAGGGCACATGCTGAGCTAACACTAAGAAATTAATTTATTACCAGGCAAAGGAGAGCTTGGAGTAAGAATAGATGAGTATATGACCCTAATATCTGAGAAATGTAGCAGCCACTTATCCTAGAATATGTCAGACAGTCTATTATTCAAATCATTCAGCGCTGTAATTGCATACAGCTTTTATAAAGCCTATCAATAAAGCCTATTTCTCCAAATTCATAGCCGCTGCACATTATTGAAAGTATACTTTGTTCCTTTGTTTTATCCACTTGGTCCATAAATGAAGATTAATAATAGAGAATTGTATCACAATAGCGTTTTTCTCCATTCCCCTGCGACCCCGGGACCACATGAGCGACCCGTACTCTTCCATAAATGCACAAATTGTAGGCACGTCTTATAGTGATTGGGTTTATTGTAATGAAATAGATAGAAAATATGTTTGTGTTCATTTTATGTTTAATCAAATCATGTGCCAGTAAATCAGTTACTGTATTCCGCAGGCAATTTGAAGACTAGAGAAATCAGTGGCTCAGAACTGCAAGCTGTACTAATCGCTGCAGGAGAGCGGCCTTGGGTCTGCAGGGGTGTTATATAAACTCAGTATTTTGGGATAAAATTTCGTGCCACTGTCCACATTGGAGAACACAGCGTGATGCCATGCAATTGCTTCATTATATTTTCTTTACGTTTTTTGTCTGTTGTTCACATGGAAACGTGCATCTGCCATGTGTGCAAATTAATTGTGATTTTCTGCATATTATTGCTGCAACATGACTGTTTTCAGCTCAGACATTCACACTGCATTAAGAACAAGCGGTTACAGGCCTTGTGCAATGCGACTAAAGCTGCCAGTGTAGCCCAGGCCTTGGGCTACATTTATTCAAGTTCACTTTTCAGTTGATCACTTTGCTATAAAACAATTCCTTGAATTAGTAAATCTTAACCAGAAATGGTTGGTTTACTGGCTTATTCACATCTATTTGTCCCTTGTGATTTTATTTGTTCCCCATACATGGAGTGAAAGTGACAAGTGAATAACATTATATCCTAAGGATAATATTCTATAACCGGTAACCTCTAATTCTTTCATTTGCAACAGTTTAATGTTGGTGATGGCACTAAACCTGCCCACCAACTGGTGATGGCACTAACCTGCCCACCAAACGGTGATGGCACTAACCAGCCCACCAAACGGTGATGGCACTAACCTGCCCACCAACCGGTGATGGCACTAACCTGCCCACCAACCGGTGATGGCACTGACCCTGCCCACCAACCGGTGATGGCACTGACCCTGCCCACCAACCGGTGATGGCACTGACCCTGCCCACCAACCGGTGATGGCACTGAACCTGCCCACCAACCGGTGATGGCACTGAACCTGCCCACCAACCGGTGATGGCACTAAACTTCCCAGTGTGACATTTATTATGCTTCTGTATAAGCCACATGCCATGAATTGTCACTGAACACTTTTATTATTTCACTTATACCATTGTTTAGGTATTGTTGTGTTGTGATGCTCCTGTTTGAGTGCTGCTGTATGTGAAATGTTATTAGTCACTGACTAAATCTGTTCATGACCAGTAATCGTAACAGTGACTCCTACAGTCTGTGCAAAGATGCTAATTATGCAAACTAATACATTTTATTTAAAAACCTGTGTAATATTCCGGAGAAATCAATTAATTTTACGTTACTACAATTGTACACATCAGGCTAAACCTTTATTTTCATTATTCTTTTCCTTGGCGTGTCTGGATCGTAATATCTACAATGGGTACTGAGCAGTCTTGCCGAGTCACAGTCTATAATAAGGTGACTGAGACCAGTGTTGTGGATAGCACCACTTCCTCTGTAACATTCTTGCAAAAAGATTGAGTATCTCCGTTTTAGCCTAATGCCTATGGCAAGTGTAGGCAAGTGTCAGTTTGAGACAGATATATAGAGATAAATATATGACTTAGATCAACTGTTGTTTATACTTATACTGAGTTAAACATGAATTGTCATTTTATACATTACACTGTTAAGACTTTTTGAAAATAAAAGGACAAAGAAAGTGTGTTACACTGTGCAGTAAGCCCTGGTCTTTACAGTAATGACCTCTATCCCAACCCATCACTCTGTATTGTACCATTCCTGTGTATGTATGTGCATGGGATTAGTAACGGTTTCTGCAGGAAGTGAGGTAGCCGCAGACTAATTTACCTCTCCAGTTATAGCACTGTCAATAAGTGTTAGGACCAAAATCTGTTGCTCATAGTTTTGCAAGGTAAGATCTCCCTCCTGACACTTTGTGCAGCAATCAGACATGACATGGGACATATTCAGTGACCCCTCTCTCTTTCCAGCGCCTTCATTCACCGAAAGGAGCTGGCCCCAGACAGACACAAGGCTCATTTCAAATTTAACAATGGTAATTAAAGGTTAATTCACCGCGTCAGGATTAACAAGGAAAATACAAATGATGGGCAAGCAGCTGCCGTTATGATACAACTTTAGACCAGTACAATTAGTGTGAATTTGAGGAAGGAAAGAAAAGCAAATAGTAACAAGTGCGTTATTCTATGCCTGATTGTGCTGGAGAGCGGCCTCTGGTTCTGTGCGCTGCGTGGTCACAGCCTGGGGAGACACATTACTGCACTACAGCCCTAGTCAGGCGCTGGAACGCTTCATACGTTCTCATCTGATCCAGGATTTGACTAATGTCCGAGTAATATTTTCTGAACTAGTGAGGATTGGGACGTAAGAAGTGGTGCCAGGATGGTTATGATCTCTGATCGCTTTTCTTACATTCCAATATTCATGTGTTTTCATCTGTTGGAAAAGTAGATGAAAACCACATTTATAACAAACGAAATGAAAGCAAATTGCCATACCCAGTTGTGCTGTACTGCAGGGGTCTGGGGTGGGGGTTGTTGGGGTTTTTGTTTGTTTTTTGCGTGCTCTTTTTTTTTTTTTGTAAAAACGTTCAAGTGAATGTTCTTTGTTAGTGCATGTATTAGTGCTGGTAGGCAAGGCTGCAAGTTTCTCTTCATCAGTCTTTACAATAAGCAAATCCACAGACATTTGTGCAGCGGTTGTATGCCTGGAAACAATGATTATTACAAAATGACTGAGGTCTGCTTGCCAATTATAATGCGTGTTATACAGAATTATTCCCAGCCAAGAAGCCACGGTAAGGAGCAGCTGATGCACCCTGCAAGAAATCTGTCTTAACACTAGTCCACTACTACACGTGTGGTCAACAGACTTTCTTAATAGAATGAAATCATTGTAGATGGGTAGTGTGACATTAGTGTGCTGCTTCTAATCGTCTGATTTAGGATGTAACGGTAGCTTATGTCTGCCGGACATAAAGAAAGCTGTGTTCTCTCTATTCCCGTATGTGGCTTCAGCACCATGATAATGATGGATATATACAGGAATTGGTATCTTTCCCAGTCAACAGTTCATATGAAGAATCCAGATTATAACCAGGTTGACAACCAACCTTAAAATACCCATTGTTCAATCAGGTCACAAAAATCTATGAAAGGAGAGGTACAGGCGCCCAATATTGTAGTATTTCACAGGTACGTTGTGAGATATATAGTGAAGCCAACTGAACCTGTACCAAATATAGAATATACTCAAACTTATCTGTATTAGTCAAGTCCAGGAATCCTTGGGGTGCTCCTTATCTCATGGTCCCTCACTTGTAGCATCTCAAGAGGTTTATAAACAAAGAAGCACCTCATAGTTTTATATATGGTAAAAACTTTTATTGATGTAAATCAGCATTAAATGCACATACTTACAATAATAGAAATGGCTCATCTGAAAGGGTCCTTGCAGTAATCATTGCAATATCAATAGCTGCTGTTACCAAAGGTTCCGCCTCGGTCATTATGGTTGATGTCTCAGAATGTACCCAACGCGACATTTTCAGGGTGTATGTATATATATATATATATATATATATATATATATATACACACACACACACCTACCTCTATCTATCACTACACTAAAGCCAGCGAATATCTCCAATAACAATCTAATTGTGGTTGATCGGGTCATTATCTGCCTGTATGTACAGTCATCTTCCCAGTGTAAAGCTGGGTACACACTACACTGTTTTTGTCCAATAATCGGCTCAATCAGCCGACATACGACCGCTCGTTCAAAAGTCGGGTCAGTGTGTGTAGTGACACGATGGTCGAAAGTCTGCCCAAATGGACGATTATCGCCTCATTTGGTTGGTCGTACCGTTTAATATTTTCGTTCCAATCTCGTTTCCGCTGTGTAGTGTGTATAAACTTCTGACCGATCCACAACAGTGAGTACGAAATTACAGTCATTGCTCACGACAACATGGCTGTAAAAAGTCGCTAAAGGGACGTCCGCTCTTCCCTTTATCGTCCTAAACAAGGCTAGTGTGTATGCAGTCCATGGACTTAGCGATCGGAACATCGATCGCATGTAAAATCGCTCGGCATAAAAAGTTGGTCGACATTTCTGTAGTGTGTGTACCCATCTTAACCTGAGAATGATCTCAGCACCTGGTGACAGAGGGCTGAAGACAGTATCTCTGTGTGTGTCCAATTTTTATGGCTTTTTTTAAAGGCTACTGTCATGTGTATATGATCTAGGAGCACCAGGTATTTAGTCCTGTACATGGTTATGGTATACTGCAATAGGAACTATATATAGTACACATGCTAAATAGAGTATTTCCAACAAGCAATAGTCACACACAAGGACCGTTTTGTTTTTGCCAATGGAAATATTTAAGTGATATTTCCACATTTCAACAAGTATATTTTATGTATTACTATCTCGAGGTTGTCTAAATCCTTGATTGCCAGCTGTCTTTGTTAGTCCTGTAGATTGGCAGTGTTGTGTGAACGCCGCATTTACCAGTCTGTTGGACATAGGCGCATGTTTTTTTAAAAAAAAATTAAATATTTTGTACTTTAAAGGCAACCCAATTTTCCCATCTTGTCAGGAGTTATATAAAATATCAATAAGGGTAAAATGAACAGTACATTAGGAGGAGAATGTAGAAGAGCTGGTGTGATGTGAGAATGAGGAATGTGTGGTTGTACTGTTATCACTACTGCTAGACGTGAGCTCTGGGGTCACACCTTGTAAACATTGACCCTGCTCAGTTTGGGTGTGTACGTCTATGTGCTTACCCTTAACAGTACACGCATTTACCCTTATAGGTACTCTGCTTAACAGTTAATCTGTCTATTAGGGGTTCTCACTGTTTTAAAAGACATATATTCTAATACAAGGTATTTTTAAGCAGTAATGTTATAGGTGATGTAACTGCAACTAGCTCATAATTTTTAATATTGAGGGACATTTATGTCAAATAGTATTTTATCGCATTGTTGCTCAGCATCTAGGTTCAGGAAACTGCACCAAATACATATTGCTAAAAACCTATTGCAAGAATTATTGTTGCCGTGGAAACAGTTTAACACCATTCTCTCCACAAGAAGCCATTTATGTTTGTTTTGGGGATGGACAGCCAATGCCTTGTATAACATTATAGATATTTAAATGCTACCCCATAGTGTGTTCTAGAAGTAGAATATTCTGCCATGATGCTGCTTCAGACAATGTTTTGACATTAGAAGCACCAACAAATAGCATTTAGGCCCGTTTTGGTGTGGGCAGGTGATAACGTTTCATTCATAATTAGTTCATAGAGAATCGAGAGACATTTCAGGGAAATTGAACTGTCAGTGGGTAGAAACAAGCATTTGACCTCATCACATTGAGTGGGGCCCATCATAATTTGTTCATTTGGTCCCGATCAGCCCAGCCTCATCTCTCATATGGCACCTTACTGACCTTCCCTCTCCAATTCCGCTCAGTTCAGCTTTAATTATGACTCAGCAGACCCGGAGAAATATTGCAGCCTGCTCTCGAAAACCCTGAACTGCCACTCACCAAAAGATTGTTTCTTAACAGGTAATAAATGCCCAGAGGAAGTCTTGCTGTGTCCCCCACACAAGCAGCAGATTGTGTGCAGATATATATATATATTTTTTTTTTTTCTTCTTACCTCTCAAGTGTGTCACTGTTAGATGGTGAAATGTTCATTTCAATGGGTTTCCTGCCTTGTGGGGAAGGAAGACTCATCTTGTTCTGTGTGATGTGCACATGAGCAAATGGATTAAGAAATCAAAGCGAGAGGTCGTCTCACAGAAGGTCAAAATACGACTTGGCTGTCAAGTCCATTGTCAACTGCTTTTTAGGGATTTGATTTGAAGAAATCACTTTGTATTTAGTAGACAAGTGATGGACGATTTCTTACCTCTGCAGAAGTGCATCGTTTGTATTGTTTAAGGGGAAAATTATAATATGTATACTCATTAGCATGTATTTTTCAGTAAAATAACTTGGCATAAATTGCACTGCTTAGAATTAATTTCTCTGTATATTTCCATCTATCCATACTAGTGAGGGGTTTATATACTTTTTACTAAAAATATAATGGAGCATTTTCTCAATTTAACAAAGTATTTATATGAATAAGATTATTGGTGATAAGTGGAACAAATGTAATCCTGTATCATACCTCCCATAGTACTGGGGTTTAATTGATGCCATATACATATAATATAAACATAAAGCTGGTAGATACATGTGTAGATAGTAAGTCTTGGGTGTCACTAAAGGTAATAGTTTTCAGTGTATAAGCGAAACAAAAAGTATTCTTACAGATTCCATTCACATTCTGCAACCCGCTATCAGGAGATCTTAGGAAGCACAATCTTTACCGCAACTAAGGACTGAATGCAGAGTAACCACAATTGTATAAATGCTCCAGACAGTAATCCATACACCTGCTACATACTATGCTGATCTATAAGGATTTATTTCTTGGTGGGTTTTCGCTATTCTGTAATTTTGTTATGTTCGGTATCCTATATGCCCAGGTATCTTGGGTATGCGCCTGCCTAAGACTTCCAACCCCTGTGTAAATTAGCTGGCCAATGACAAGCACTCTCCCTTAGCACCCCATTCCCCATAGAGAAACGTAGATTTAGATGGCAGAAAAGAACTTAGGTCCTGGAGTCAGTGTCATTGTGCACTTACTTTTTAACATGTGAGGTTTGTTTTTGGGGGTTTTTTAGGGCGAGTTTTTGTATTTTCTTAATATTTTCTGTGTAAGTCTTAAGAACTGCGTATGTTTGTCACATGCATTCTGTGATAACGGGTCTCTACCACAACTGCTGGGGAATTATTCTATTCATCTATAATCCTTTGGTAAAGAAAAAGTTCTTCCTTATGTTGCCCTTCAGTCTTCCTCCCTCGGATTGTGTCCTCTTGTTCCAGAAATCCAGGTTTATAAATACACTGGGCTAGATTTACTAAGCTGAGGGTTTGAAAAAGTGGGGATGTTGCCTATAGCAACCAATCAGATTCTAGCTTTCATTTATTTAGTACATTCTACAAAATCACAGCTAGAATCTGATTGGTTGCTATAGGCAACATCCCCACTTTTTCAAACCCACAGCTTAGTAAATCTAGCCCACTGTATTCCTGAGCTCTATTAGTACCAGTGTCTTCGCCCTGCTCTTCAGGTAAATGCAGCACTTAATAGTCGTCCTCTGATTTTGTTTTTCAATTTTATGTCATTTTGGAGATGTGAACGTGCGGTTTTACCAGATGCAGAGGATTACCATAACCATATAAAAGCACAATAACTTTTTTTATTCTATCATGATGATGAGTGTAGTAGATATAGTTGCCTCCTGTATAAGGACACACACAGCTGTTGAGATGGTCAGTGTCAGATACTAGGGTATATCTACTTGGTCCATGACTACAGCACACTACAAGCTTACAGATCAGTCACTGCATTACTTGCTCAAAAGGGGAGATGCAAGCGGGTCTCAGACCTGCATTTGTATCTGCTGCTGGTCTTGATGTGATTAAGCTGTAGTCAGTGTTAACCCTTTCACTGTAACACGTAAATTCATTTCTTATCTGATCTGTTGAATACTGTATCTGAAATACATATTTGTATTCTGGATAAACCAGTAACACTTGTTTTCTTATATTGATTTTGTCTACATTAGGGTCGTGGGTTTTTATAATATAAAACCACCCTGATCAGATCTTACTTTGAAACTCCCTCACTACAATTTGCTGGCAATTAAAATAATGTTAAAGCGCAGTTCTGAGCAGCGTATCCTTGTGGTGAATGTTAGGCTGTCAGCAGGATTTTCAGGTCATTTGACTTAAAGGATACAGGTACAGCTGCTCACAGTGAAGGTGACTGGGACTTTCATCAATCACTTTGCCTTTCTTTAAGTTGATACATAATGGACCCCTTCCATCAGCTTTCTTGTTCTTTTCACTTTGTCACTTCTTCAAAGCACGGGTTTCGGTTTAGTCAAGGTTATGAATAAGATGGTTTGTACTTTTGCCAGAGGAAAAGAGAAGAGCTTAGTAGAATCATTCAATCAGTTAAGTTACTTAATTTGGGACAAGACAAAGATCTGATACCAGATATATGGGAATAATGCTTTGCTTAGCGATGTATGGTTTCTTTTTTGTCTTGGTTTTTTTTGCATGTATTTTTTCTTATTAAGTTTATTTCCTTAAGGCTGGCTACCCACTGGTGTTTGGAAAATGCCAGTGATGCCGTATGTTAAACACAATGGTAACTTGCAGCGGTAGCCAGCATTTGTACTTTAGGGTTACAGGGACCATTGGAGGACACTCCATAGAGTCCAGTGCGTTCACTGATGGTTAATAGAACAGGCTGTGTCCCATAGACCTGTCCATTTCTTGGATTGCCATCGGTAAGAGGTCGGATGTATAATCTGTATTGTTGCTTCAGTATTGATTGTTTAAAATCTGTGTCAGATCAGTCATATATAATGCACCTGAACATGCTACAGTTACAAGTACATATCAATGATTCCTTTATGGAATTGAATAGAAAGCGGATTCAGAAGGAACAGATTTGCTAAAATACTTCCATAAAACAAGCTGAATGTTAGAATGTCCCTTTATATAGCATTACACACACCTGTTGTGGTCCTCTTTGTGAAGTGATGGCTCATTTTGCTCTATTTTTAGAAGTTTTGTGCAACAACATTTTGCTTGGATTGATTTTAAGCGGCCTCATAAAGATATTGGAAGTAGCAAACATAAGTCATAAGAATTACTTTGGAGGAATCTTGCAGAGTGTTAACTAAATGCTCCCAGACTTTTCTGTTTGTCCTATCACTGCCGTAGCTTGAATATCCCCATGCTGTCCATCTTCATGAATGTTATCTAATTTTATTTTAATAGAGGTTAATAGTAACATGGACCTGTCCCTGTATCTAAAACCTTTTAATTCAGAACTACAAACCTCCTAGAGCTGCTTTGGATGACCCTTAGTTAGAAGCTTGGCTGAGACCGGTCATTGGCACCATTTTCTCTGATGTAATAGCTACACAAATAGAAACCAGCCCAGCTACTAAATTGTCTTTGAGGCCAAAAGAGGATTAATCTGGCCATACCCTCGTCCCTCCTCCTCTGGTGCCACCACTATGAACTGGAATCAGCGGTAGACATTTGCCGCTCTGCTCGCTAGAGACACTGAGCCTTGTGAGACTTTTCTCTTTGAGAGCATCGAAAGGTTTATATGAAGCACATGAGATATAGGGACTATACTGAGCGGAGGGAGTAAAATGTTTTATGAAAAATACTTTGGCTTATGTAATGCAGCTGTACTCATGTATACATTATTATATGTTGTTATGGGCTCTATTAGGTTTTGCTAATTGTTCCTAAATGTAACCTGATTGTTAGTTATATGAATAGAGTATGGCAAGGATGTGACTGGTTTATACATACCTCCGAAACTTGCCGCCTCTTCATTCGGGATAGGAGGTCTGGCAATGAGGGCATGCTCATGTCACAGTGAGGATGTGGCCACACCCCTGGGGGCGTGACCATCACTTTTGAAGTAAGTTGCCCCATATTATCCTTCCCTCCTATTTATTGCTATGCAGAGCAGCAGTGAACAGACTCTTCCTCCCAAATTTCACACCCGCAAGTCAAAGCTGCCCCAATCGGGATGACGGGAACAGAGCTCTCAAATTGGGACAGTTGGGAGGTTTGATTTGTAGCGAATTTATAGGATACATTCTTATGAATATTGTTTCAGCCCGAAAATTGCCTGGCTAGCCTGTGTATAAGCCTCTGCTACTTTTTACATTATTTGGTTTGGCTTCTTCCTTAGAGAGCAATAAAAGCCAAATCTTTAGGTCACCATAGGTTGGCTGATGGACAGTCATTAAAAATGCTGTCTGATGCCACTCTTCATATATTCCTTGCCTTGTGTACACAGAGATGGAGAGGTACGGTAGATGGAGAGGTACGGTAGATGGAGAGGTACGGTAGATGGAGAGGTACGGTAGATGGAGAGGTACGGTAGATGGAGAGCGAGAGAGAGAGATACGGTAGATGGAGAGGTACGGTAGATGGAGAGGGAGAGAGAGAGATACGGTAGATGGAGAGGTACGGTAGATGGAGAGGTACGGTAGATGGAGAGGTACGGTAGATGGAGAGCGAGAGAGAGAGATACGGTAGATGGAGAGGTACGGTAGATGGAGAGCGAGAGAGAGAGATACGGTAGATGGAGAGGTACGGTAGATGGAGAGCGAGATGGAGAGGTACGGTAGATGGAGAGGTACGGTAGATGGAGAGCGAGAGAGAGAGATACGGTAGATGGAGAGGTATGGTAGATGGAGAGATACGGTAGATGGAGAGGTACGGTAGATGGAGAGGTACGGTAGATGGAGAGGTAGATAGATGGAGCGGTACGGTAGATGGAGAGGTACGGTAGATGGAGAGCGAGAGAGAGAGATACGGTAGATGGAGAGGTACGGTAGATGGAGAGCGAGCGAGAGAGAGAGATACGGTAGATGGAGAGGTACGGTAGATGGAGAGCGAGCGAGAGAGAGAGATACGGTAGATGGAGAGGTACGGTAGATGGAGAGGTACGGTAGATGGAGAGGTACGGTAGATGGAGAGGTACGGTAGATGGAGCGGTACGGTAGATGGAGAGCGAGAGAGAGAGATACGGTAGATGGAGAGGTACGGTAGATGGAGAGCGAGAGAGAGAGAGGTACGGTAGATGGAGAGGTACGGTAGATGGAGAGGTACGGTAGATGGAGAGGTACGGTAGATGGAGAGCGAGAGAGAGAGAGGTACGGTAGATGGAGAGGTACGGTAGATGGAGAGGTACGGTAGATGGAGAGGTACGGTAGATGGAGAGGTACGGTAGATGGAGAGGTACGGTAGATGGAGAGGTACGGTAGATGGAGAGGTACGGTAGATGGAGAGGTACGGTAGATGGAGAGCGAGAGAGAGAGATACGGTAGATGGAGAGGTACGGTAGATGGAGAGCGAGAGAGAGAGATACGGTAGATGGAGAGGTACGGTAGATGGAGAGCGAGAGAGAGAGATACGGTAGATGGAGAGATACGGTAGATGGAGAGCGAGAGAGAGAGATACGGTAGATGGAGAGCGAGAGAGATATATTCACTCTCCAAACATATAATTACTGCTGTACTAACTACTTTTCTATATTAAAACATGGAATGTTAGTTCCACATATTGCAATATATGTTAAGCTAGTACAATATCTTGTATAGCGCTGAATGTGTGAGCATTGCCCACTGATTTACATTCAGAATAGCTCTTGTTTTTCTGTTCCAAGCTTTCACCTGAAACAACCATTTTCCATTTTTTATTTTATTTTCTCTTACAAATTATAATTCATTTCTTTCCGTTCTAGAAAGTTTCACGATTTTAATCTTAATAACCTTAAAAAAGCAGACATGCTATGTCATAAAATAACTATTAGCGACTAGTTTGTATCCTATAAATCTAACTCGAGTTGATAATATGGTCCATTACCAGCTAACTGCACAGAGTATTTTTCATTTTACACTCTTCAGTTACTTTTTAGTGAAGTGTTAAAAAATATGAAGCTTTTCTCCTCTTTAAAATTGCACGCTGTCTGTCTGTTATTAGGGAGATAACAGCTCTTATAAATGTTTCAGTAAGCGCTAAGTAGACAGTTATGTGCCCTCTCATTCCACGCTTATTTGCTTACCGTAATAAACTGATAAAATGTGTGCTTTGCTGCTGTGTATCTGCAGGCATCAGGAATCACATAGATTTCCTTTAGAAATAACGTTGTGTCTGCAGAATTGATTGGTTATTTTCATAAACCATCCAAAGGTGCGACTTCATCACTTACAAATACGATGCATAAGTTCTGTGCTGGTCTTTTCCTGATCACTGGAAACTTTCTGCTCTCCATTCTCATCTATTCGTGTTAGAGGTTGAGTTTCATGTGTATAGTGGTATGTAGGACTGAGATGTTGTATCTTTATATGTGCAAGGGATTTCTTTTCGGCCATTGTGCATGTTGCAGATGTGGATGGGGCCATTGATTTGATGCCATTCTCTATCTTACTTGTACATTTCACTGTGACAGTGTGCTGACACTCTGCAAATCTTTACCGGTCATAGAGGAAACTCTCAGGCTGACTCTGGCCAGGGTACTAAATATATCACAGGCCTGGCCAAACTGTGGCTCTCCAGATCTTGTGAGACAAGTCCCAGCTACCGCGTGGCAAAGCGTGCTGGGGCTTGTACTTTCACAACACCTAGAGAGCCACAGGTTGCCCAGGCATGACCTAAGCCTTTAATACCAGTTGGCTTTTTTATTATTTTTTATTATTTTATTCTTTGTTTGGTTTGGGGTGGGCGCAATCTGGCTTAAGCAGCAGATGTAAAGTGCACAGGACAGTAAATGAACAACATAAATAAATGCCAGGTTCATCCTTTATTTTAATTCCTGTTCCCGTGCCTCTTCTGTACCCCACAGGTGTGTACGGCGCCTTTCGTCCCCACAACCACACATGAACTTCTCCATCGAATGAGTGGTAAAGGTCTATCAGCCCACTACTACTTCCCACGGCTGCCGTGCATTTTTGGAACGCAGATGGTGTCCGTGCAGATTACATTTACTAATACCAGTGAGAAGGAAATAGAGGATATTCATATAGCAGAAAAGAAAACGGATTTGAAGATGCACATGTTCAGTCCAGTAGGTAAGCGAGGCGCGATGTGTCATTGTGTCGGCTGCACCCTTTGTGATCATCACCTAGAACATTAATGTGAACTTCAGTAATGCTCACTGAAGTTGCTTAATATTAAATATGTACAAGTGGAAAAGTGATATTTCTAATAGAGATCTGCGTAAGAGACGCCTAAAATAAAAAGTAAATAACAGCTGTAAACCTTATATTAATTAGCAGTACCTACAACTTTTTATCTCATGTCTTAATCATGTAATAAAGATTTTGAGGTAACATTAATTTGAACACCACCTCCTCAAACATTACATTTATTCACTTTATGAATGTGTGTCCTTCTGCTCCTGTCATCTTGTGCTGGATACCAAGGCCTGCAGCAGTGCTTGGCTCAGCTGAGCTGCTGCTTCGGCCCATTACACATTCGGACCATTTGGTAACGTGTGCCGGAAGACCTAGAGGTCTGCTTGTTGCTCTAACCACGGTTATCGCTTTGCTTCATCACATTGTGCACCATCAAAGTCCTAGTGTCCTGCTGGGCGCAGCTGCTTGTTCCTGTGATTAAATTTAGCCAGCAATATGCTGCAAAACACCAAAGGGCCGGTACTAATATGACACTTTTACATTACTAAGCGGAGTGGACTTTGTAAGAGATCATTACTTACTATATTGACAGAGACCCCTTAATTTCCCCCATGGTTACAATATGGAGAACAGTTGAGTTTCCTAAAGCCAACCTCACCCAGATCATCTTTGTCACTGATTGGGGGGGATAGCCAGTATCCTCATTAGATTGCAGTTTCCTATTTTTTCATATCCCTCTTCCTACAAGAAATATTGCTGTCATCTGTGAAGAATGTAGCAGTGTATCTGCAGACACGACAATATGAAGCTTGCTGTTCCATTAACGCCTGATATGTTCATGGCAAATTAGTCTTATCGCAGTTGTATCTTTCACTGTCCTTTTAATGGTCCATTACAATGTATGAATTAATGCCTGAATTCTTATACATCTGTATGGTATGGGAAAATGCTTTTAGTGTGTGTCCCGTTGTGCACTCAAACTTTCAGTGGTTCAAACAACACCAAACATTGCCCGTCTAAATCCCAGCATGTATTCAGGATAATCCCTGTATCTGGCGTGGCTTCTAGCCCTGTATTACAATGGGTATAAAACCTGCAAAGGGGACTATCCTACCTGCAGAATGCGTATGATCGGGGCAGTAATAACTGTATAGACAAAGGTTTACAGAGATGACGATAGCGTTCTCACAGCTGACACCACTGGTTGTCCTGTTAAGACATCCCTCATCTATGCCAGAGTCCTTTTTATTTATACCCAGAATGTAACCATTACTACTGTTTGTCTCCTTTCTCCCCTTCTGCATCAGAATTACCAGTCAGCAGTGACACAGCAACCCCCCACTCCATGCGGCATCCTGTTAAAGCCCGAATCGCCTCACAACTATGTGATGGGGTGACAGCTTTCCTTTCCTTCATTAAGACAAATAATTTAACAAAAAAATAAATATAACAAGCATAATTTAATATAGTAATTGGAATACTCATGTACTGGTTTATTATAATGAATAATGTACTCGCTACTGTGAAATAGAAGGTTAATAGAAGTCACCTTGGTTCTTTGACATGCATGAAAGCAGAAGCTCTGATACCCTTATATTTCATGGTAGGGTACACTATACTATATATGGTATTAGGTAGATTTGGCTTTTTTGTTGCTATTTATTCACTGTTATAGCTTTACTCTCTTTGTGGTTACAATTTATTATATGCACCTTCTTGTCTTGTATACTCATTTTAAATATGAATTCTGTTGTCCATATTCCACAGAAAATAATTCAATTGTGTAATAACAATAACAACTTTTTGCTAGTGGAACATTGCATCATGTATGAAACCATTTACCCAGCAAGTTGTCCCCCAAATAACATGAATTATTGTGATGACGTCAATTTACCAAACAAGATAAAGCTCTTGGGGTACATCTTCCATGTTTCGCACCCATACGAACCCCTCTTCAGCTTCTGAACTGTATCTGTGCTAATGCCGTACACTGAGATAGGAATGTGTGTGCCAGCAAAAGTACCTGTTACCTGCCATCGCCCACCCCAATATTTAACAAGAACTCCTTCTTCCTCTGCTAAGTAGCTGCCTCCTTTAATTCTTAAAGCCACGACGGTATGAGATCATCGGGGCTTTATTTTATGTGTGACATGTCCAGATATTTTTTTAATTAAAATGAACATATCAATGTGCTTTTGTGTGTATAAAATGTGCCCTGGATATGTTGCCAATGTAATGTCTTGTCAGTCCCAGCAGTCTAATAAGACGTCCTGAAGTTTATTAGAATGTTGTCCTGCAGCATTTCTCATATGGTTGGTCACAGAATCTGGTACATAACTGAGCCTAGCCTGAAACCCCCTGATCCACCCAGTACATCCCATTAGAGGAGGCAACATGTGACACCTTTTGTCATTTGCTGTTATCTGGATGCAGGAACCGAAGTGCTCGCTTTAAAAACTAGGTATAACTATACAGAAAGGGGTGCATGAGAGCACATCAGAAAACTGCATTTTCGCTGTCTGACCTTTCTCTCCATGCATACATTACCTTTTGTCTCCCTACTGTACAACATTGTAGAATCGGTTCATGATAACAAGACTGTTAATTTCATGTTCATTAGGCACATAGCATTCAATTGCCTTATGTTGAGTCACCTTCATGGAGCAGTGGCTCTCTTCATGCCGTAGGTACAGAGAAGTTGTTTATTTGCTGAATGATTACAATCCCCCTAAATACATTTACTCTGTTTGTAAGACCAAGATAATAAAACTTAATGAGATATCGGAATAATTTTCATTTTGTATTCAATTAAATTCAGGTAAATGTCACATTTTTGTTGTCGTAAAACGGAAGTACCCATCATTTTTTACTTAGTTCAAATGGAGCTCATGCACTCTTTATGGCAATTTTAAACCTAATTGGCAGCAAATCGTACCATGTATGGGCCAAAATATTCTGCAGCTCCTAGCATCATCATGGGGTCCATCAAGTGTCAGTCAGGATAGGTGGTAACTGCGGATATATAGTGACTTCATGGGATCCTTGTCTGACTACGCTGATGGTCTGTTCCAAGCCTGTGGCCCGATAAATGTTTAGATCCTTCAGATTTGACCGTACGCGTCTGCGTGTGTGTGTCTCTGTGCGTGTGTGTGTGTCTCTGTGCGTGTGTGTGTGTCTCTGCGCGTGTGTGTGTGTCTCTGCGCGTGTGTGTGTGTCTCTGCGCGTGTGTGTGTGTGTCTCTGCGCGTGTGTGTGTGTCTCTGCGCGTGTGTGTGTGTCTCTGCGTGTGTGTGTCTCTGCGTGTGTGTGTCTCTGCGTGTGTGTGTGTCTCTGCGTGTGTGTGTCTCTGCGTGTGTGTGTCTCTGCGTGTGTGTGTCTCTGCGTGTGTGTGTGTCTGCGTGTGTGTGTGTCTGCGTGTGTGTGTCTCTGCGTGTGTGTGTGTCTCTGCGTGTGTGTGTGTCTCTGCGTGTGTGTGTGTCTCTGCGTGTGTGTGTGTGTCTCTGCGTGTGTGTGTGTGTCTCTGCGTGTGTGTGTGTGTGTCTCTGCGTGTGTGTGTGTGTGTGTCTCTGCGTGTGTGTGTGTGTGTCTCTGCGTGTGTGTGTGTCTCTGCGTGTGTGTGTGTGTCTCTGCGTGCGTGCGTGTGTGTCTCTGCGTGCGTGTGTGTGTGTCTCTGCGTGCGTGTGTGTGTGTCTCTGCGTGCGTGTGTGTGTGTCTCTGCGTGTGCGTGTGTGTGTGTCTCTGCGTGTGTGTGTGTGTGTCTCTGCGTGTGTGTGTGTGTGTGTCTCTGCGTGTGTGTGTGTGTGTCTCTGCGTGTGTGTGTGTGTCTCTGCGTGTGTGTGTGTGTCTCTCTGCGTGTGTGTGTGTGTGTGTCTCTGCGTGTGTGTGTGTCTCTGCGTGTGTGTCTCTGCGTGTGTGTGTGTGTGTGTGCCTGTGTGTGTCTCTGCGTGTGTGTGTGTCTGTCTCTGCGTGTGTCTCTGCGTGTGTGTGTCTGTCTCTGCGTGTGTCTCTGCGTGTGTCTCTGCGTGTGTCTCTGCGTGTGTCTCTGCGTGTGTCTCTGCGTGTGTGTGTCTCTGCGTGTGTCTCTGCGTGTGTCTCTGCGTGTGTGTGTCTCTGCGTGTGTGTCTCTGCGTGTGTGTCTCTGCGTGTGTGTCTCTGTGTGTGTGTGTGTCTCTGCGTGTGTGTGTCTGTCTCTGCGTGTGTCTCTGCGTGTGTGTCTCTGTGTGTGTCTCTGCGTGTGTGTGTCTGTCTCTGCGTGTGTCTCTGCGTGTGTGTCTCTGTGTGTGTCTCTGCGTGTGTGTCTCTGCGTGTGTGTGTGTCTCTGCGTGTGTGTCTCTGCGTGTGTGTGTGTGTGTCTCTGCGTGTGTGTGTGTCTCTGCGTGTGTGTGTCTCTGCGTGTGTGTGTCTCTGCGTGTGTGTGTCTCTGCGTGTGTGTGTCTCTGCGTGTGTGTGTCTCTGCGTGTGTGTGTGTCTCTGCGTGTGTCTCTGTGCGTGTGTGTGTGTCTCTGCGTGTGTCTCTGTGCGTGTGTGTGTGTCTCTGCGCGTGTGTGTCTCTGTGCGTGTGTGTGTGTCTCTGCGCGTGTGTGTGTGTCTCTGCGCGTGTGTGTGTGTCTCTGCGCGTGTGTGTGTGTCTCTGCGCGTGTGTGTGTGTCTCTGCGCGTGTGTGTGTGTGTGTGTCTCTGCGCGTGTGTGTGTGTGTCTCTGCGCGTGTGTGTGTCTCTGCGCGTGTGTGTGTGTCTCTGCGTGTGTGTGTGTGTGTGTGTCTCTGCGTGTGTGTGTGTGTCTCTGCGTGTGTGTGTGTGTGTCTCTGCGTGTGTGTGTGTCTCTGTGTGTGTGTGTCTCTGCGTGTGTGTGTCTCTGCGTGTGTGTGTCTCTGCGTGTGTGTGTCTCTGCGTGTGTGTGTCTCTGCGTGTGTGTGTGTGTCTCTGCGTGTGTGTGTCTCTGCGTGTGTGTGTCTCTGCGTGTGTGTGTCTCTGCGTGTGTGTGTGTGTGTGTGTGTCTCTGCGTGTGTGTCTCTGCGTGTGTGTCTCTGCGTGTCTCTGCGTGTCTGTCTCTGCGTGTCTGTCTCTGCGTGTGTGTGTGTCTCTGTGTGTGTCTCTGCGTGTGTCTCTGCGTGTGTCTCTGCGTGTGTGTGTGTCTCTGCGTGTGTGTGTGTGTCTCTGCGTGTGTGTGTGTCTCTGCGTGTGTGTGTGTCTCTGCGTGTGTGTGTGTCTCTGCGTGTGTGTGTGTCTCTGCGTGTGTGTGTGTCTCTGCGTGTGTGTGTGTCTCTGCGTGTGTGTGTGTGTCTCTGCGTGTGTGTGTGTCTCTGCGTGTGTGTGTGTGTCTCTGCGTGTGTGTGTGTCTCTGCGTGTGTGTGTGTGTCTCTGCGTGTGTG
>NC_134402.1:409460179-409622679 GCF_038048845.1 Mixophyes fleayi | reverse complement strand
GGCACTGAAAAGAGGATGTTTTTACTTTCCAATAAATGTCAGTGCAGTAATTCTCACCCTAAGACCTACTTTTCCCTAATTATACAGCCCTCTAGACTGAAAGGCATCTGATGACATGAGGAAGGGCTCAACACTTTAATTGTCATCCCATGGTAATGACTGCCCAAACATCAGCAATTTATAGCCTGTGAGAGAAATTTTAAGTAAAATATCCTCTTCTCTTTACATAATTAATGAGACCTATAAACACTGATAAACGTATTGATACTTTTTTATAATTTATTACAACATTTCTTCTATGATGAGCTCGGAAACTGATGCAGGAGTAGATATGAGTGTCACACATCTTGTTAGAGTGTCCATAAGCCACACTGATTTAGATGGTACTTTTTAATTTATATCCCCCTCCATTTTTTGCGTGTGAACCCAAAACAACTGCCTTTTTCGATCAACATCTGATTGGCCTATCTCAAACTCCCTCAGTCCTGACCAATACCAAATAGATGCCAATGTTCTGATAAGAGCCTGAAAGTTCTGCATTTATGACCGTTATTAGCTCTCTTTATAGAAGCAAACTTTTATTTAAGGTTCAGTGAGGTGTTCTAAATCCCCCTCTCACACCCATCACTCCCTGCAGTAGGTTCTCAACCTTTTTCTTTCTGAGGACCCCCTAAAAATGGTTTAAGAAAAAAAGTGAGATTTTGATATTTAGTTTTCCTTAAACATGTTCCCCTTATTCTCCCCCACCCATGCGGTACCCAGGTCCCTCTTTTCCCTGATGCCCTCCGCTGCCCCATTCTCCTCCGCCATCCACATCACAGGCCTCTTTCTTCCCTATTGATCCCAGTGCCTATAATCAGCCAGCTCTCGTGTATAGAGATACAAAACATTTGTTTACTTTAAATTTTACAGTCTAATAGGGATACAATTATTTTTTACTGCCCCCCCCCTTCTTTTTATGTAATGTGCCCGGTAGTATAAGCCCTGAAATAGTTAGTTTATTGATTGGACAATCTGACTTTTCCCGTGTTGAGTAAAGGCTGCTTGCAATGATATATACAAGCACTGTACCATAACACATTGATTTATGCAGATCATCACCTTTATGTTCAGGGAGGTTTGCTATATCAGATATAGAAAAACTGATTACTTATGCTAGCATCACAAAGTAATTATTTATTATTTTCCTATTAGGCAAACAAGACTGATCAATATTACTGACCAGCCAACAATAACCTACAACACTGTAAATAGATTTCCTTCATATATCAGCTGTATATTAGTTTTAGTGATCTGCGACAATGTTATCTCAATGACAAAGGTGAAACTGAACTGTCCAGAACTTGGATGTTTTATACCTTTTTTTGCTTGCCATCTATATTTCCACAAAGATAATCTGATATCGGAGTGGTTTAAAGTTCTCTCTACTCATCTGCCTTCAAGCATGCTGTAACAGTAACCAATCCCAATTATTAAAAAACAAAACCCTTTTCCCTTCCTCATCATCCAGCTTACCACCCTGTATCCCCATTCATTTGGCCTTCAATTTTTGAATATTTGGTGTACAACAAACTAACAAAGTTTCTCTCTTCCAACTGTATTCTGGATCCCAATCTGAGTTCTACCAGAAGGGCGCAGGATTGCAATTCCTCATCACCACCAAATCACTGAAACACATCATTAGGAGGACCACACTATTGGTACTCTTGATTCGGACTTCATTGGTCCATGTGGTGGTATGGCTCCACTTGGTGGAAATTGTGTCAATATTATCAAGTTTGCCCGAGACGGACAGTGTAGCGGTAAATGAGTTGTCATCCAGTGTCTGCAGAAGGGGCTGTTTAGCACTTCCCAGATACACAAAATTATATATCATTTTGCGCTATGCTGATACTGTTGAAAAATCCTGTATACGTTTGTAGGTAGCCCCATCAACATTTTGTGTGGGTTTTTTTTTCATGGAAATTGAATGTTAACTCAGTGTTAATAATTTTATTTTTATAGTGCAGAGGTAAACGGTTTTCTATAATTCCCTTTATCATGGCTTTGGGTGACACCGTTTACACCAGGACATAAAAAATGTCACTGCTTTAAATAGATCCTTGATTAATGTTTGTTACTATTTTGGATTATTAACCAGGGGAGATGGTACATAGAGATAAAAAGGGAGAGCTGGGAGTGGATCACAGTTCCCAGCACAGCAGCAAAGTATTACATACATAAAGAGTCCTATTTCACCTGTGTATAAAGAAAGACACAGGTGAAATACATTTCTCTGAGCAAACGAACATTCTGACTATTGAGTTGGAGGGGGCTGAGCTACATACAATGTGGGCCTCCCAAACGGTCCAGAGGCTAATGAATTGATTGGGGTGATCATGAATTACGCTAGTGCTCAAACTTGTCTATTTACCAGACTTTGTTGACAAGAGCAGGTATCATTGAGGGGAGGGGGGTTCAGATCCTATCGACAATTTTCCCCAGATACAGCATAACTTTGTCAGCAGCCAAGGGAGGGATTGCCATAGATAACTTAAAGTGTGTCTGCCCCTTTCCCACTTTCATAGTAAGCTGACGTGAAGGGTATATCGCTTTTTGACAAAGGTTCATCTTTAATAGAGAATAAGGTGATTATATTTTAGAACAGTTTGGAGCCTCTGGATAGTTTCACATTTCATTCTCAAGCTGTTTTTTTGTTTGTCTTTTGTCATTTTTATCATGTAAGGGTTCTCGCTTTAGTATGATAGCTTTTTCATTGTGTTTAACAACTAACAGTAGTAAATTTAGGGATGCCAAACTCCCTGATCTTCTATTTTTTCTTGCTATAATGTACTCCAATTTGCAATGTCATTTTGGTTTTGTCATTTGTTCCTCTATTTGCGCTTGAATGTTATGGTTTCATAATGTTTTCTGATTCTTATATATTATGTGATTTCATATGTTAACACTTTGAAAATATCCAGTAAAATACCCTATGATACCAAGTTCTACTTATAGTATGTAACAGTCCAGCCCCTGGATGTCCAGTTTTGTCTTCTCTCTATACTTTAATGACTGCTCAATCAATCCACAAACATGGCTGTAGAAACTACTACTACTCTGGGGGACGTTGCTGCCATGGGGTTGTCTGAGGGTGCACGGAGTTGGCACTTGGTTAACACTAAACTTGCTGCTTCTGACTCCGCCCCTCTGCAACCCCTACTGATCTCCGTTTTGTTTAAGTGCCCAAGGAGTTGGGCTGTTTAGGTACTGCTCTGCAGTACTTGCTGCTAGTTTAGTAATGTTATTGTTTTATTAGTAACCTTCACTTGTAATGAAGATTAGGAGGGTATAATTGTAGTGTACACTGTTCCTGGTAGTTAGAATGGAACATAGTTTAGTTTTTATTTAGATGTCTTTAAAAATAAAAAATGTAAGAACAAGCCGTGACAGCCACTATAGTCTCCCGACGGGTTTGTCGCTGATTTTGAAAGAGAGTGCCGGCATCTGTCTGTGCAGTGGCCATATTCTGTGAGTTACCAAGTCCCACACCAAGATGAAGGGGGGACTTGGATCTCATTTGAACGCAGGATCGGAGGAAAAGACAAGTCTGCACTGCATGGATGGCGATCTAAGGAGCTGGCCATGCAGCAGCACAATGGGCAGGATATGGGTAGAACATCCTCGGAGATGCAAAACTATTTAGTGCGGGGAGTGTAAGGAGACCCCCCTCACTTGTTGATATGTCCAGAAGCGGGAGAATTCTTCAGATCCTCCTGTGGGTGGAGGAACATGTTCGGGAATAAACACTGCCGAAATTGCCTGGAGTGGACAACTGGAAAGCAGATTACCTCAGCAGACACAAAATCCTCTCGGTATAATGGGCTCTGCACCCTCAAGTGTTCCAGGAGTTGGTTAAGAGATTGGGCTTGCCGAACATGGATCTGATGGCGTCCAGACACAGTCGCCAGGTTCCCAGATTCTGCACAAGTGGCAAGGATCCCCTAACATTTGCAGTGGACGTGATGACCATGAGGTGGAAGTTCAAATTGGGGAACCTCTGTTCCGATGATCCCGCGGGTTCTCAGTCTGGTCAAGTGGGGGGGGTCTGCCAGTAATTCTGGTAGCACCAAACTGGCCCAGGCAACATCGTGTTATTGGCAGAAGGATAATCGCTGACAACTTTCTTTTTGTTTTGTATACATATATGGGCATTTATATTGCCACGCAGCTGGTACCACATACAATATGGGATATACCGAGCGCGGGCTTGTTGCCAAGCAGCTGGTACCGTGTATATTGTGGGATATACCGAGCGCGGGCTTATTTTTCTCTGGTTTTGTTTCAAAATATTGCCTTTTTGTCATAGCAGCCGTCCATCAAGCCTATTTAAGGCACATTTGGGTGTGGCTCACAAGCCAGCCTTTGTTAGATGTAAACCCCTATACCTGGGAGGTGAGTGCATCTGATTTTAACTGCATTTTAATAGTGTTTAAAGCATATATGTCAATGTAGGACCTGCATATAATGAGGTGCCCTTGATGTGGGATGCAGGCTTAGGTCTTTTGATCAAAATACTAACTAATACCTCATGTTTTCATTTTGCTAGACACACACAGATATGCAGTTTAAAGGATAAGCGCTGACAACTTTCTTTCTATTGGCAGAAGAGCCTGGCAAGGCCCTCCCTCTCAGGCCAGACCTTCTCAAACATGGACCTTTTCATTATCCAGTCTTGCTTCGATTGGCTTTAACCGCGTCGCTGTTGAGGCAGGTTTCTGGAGATCAAAGAGATTCTCCTCTAGTGTAGTAGCCAGAAAACCGGTTTCGGTGAGGATCTACCACAGGGTGTGAGGCATCTATAATGTGCAAGAAAAAGTCTTACAACCCTGAGTCCTTCTGGATGGCCAGGTTTCTCTCTCTTTTCTTCAAGATGGTTTGGAAACTGGGCTTCAGCTCAGTTCCCTAAAGATTCAGGTCTCTGTGCTCTCCATTTTCTTTCAACGCCGTTTGGCCATGTTACCGGATGTACGTACGTTTCTTTAAGGGGTGTTGCATGTTCAAAAAAAAAATATTTTTGTACTTACATTAAATCTCTTTCTCCAAGTCCATCTGGGGTACATGGTGTTCTCTCTCTTATTACACTTCTGCTGGTTGGATGTTTGTTTGTCTTCCCTTCCTTGGGGCTTTTGTATTAACTGAGATCAGTAGGAGTTGCATGGGGAGGAGGGGTGGGGGGGGGGGGGGAGTCAGCAGCAGCAGCAGCAGCAAGTTTAGTGTTCACTATTTAAGTGCCAACTCTGTGCGCCCTCAGACAACTCCATGGTAGCAGTGTCCCCCAGATGGACTCTGATAAAGAGATTTAAAGTAAGTACAAAAATCATCTTTTTAAATACTTAGTAACCGGTACTATTTTTCTTTAAAATTAAATAGGTGGTTTTATTTCTAAAATGAAATGTATGTTCAATCTCTCAGGTTAAGTCATATAGGGCTGATCTATCTACTTTGCTTTTAGGTGCAAAATGTACCCTCAACTTTTCCAAACAATCAGACATTGACTTTCATTGTCTATCTTGCACTTGATGCATGAAAGCTAATTACTCATTGGTTGCTGGGATGCAATGGTAAACAGTGGTAATGTTCTTTGATGTGATGTTAGTACATGAAAATGAGATTCTGTATAAAAATACATTTTAAAGAAATCACTCTGCATATAGAACATGTTTTTTAAATGCTTGTTTCGCTCATGGGTTGTGAAGATGGTTTCTGCTTAGGAAAGTGAAGGTTTCTTTAAAATAATTGTTTGCAGTTTTAGGGTGAAATCATTTATTTCCAGACTTTCTTCAAGAACCATACAACATAAAAGCATCAATCGTCATAATCATTTTCCTTGCGTTGTTCCAGTGGAAGCACTTTGTCTTGAATCAAATGTAATTGATCCTGAAGCAGTGTAATCACAATTACTCACTTTCTTAATTGGCCTGCCCAAAATCAGAAAATGGAAACCGATCGGCAGTGTTCAAATCAATAGCGTTATAGCAGAAGCTCTGGGGGTTGGGAGATAGTGGTAATGGGCAGATCAATTGACTTTAGATGCCAATCACTGGCTATGTGGTTTGCATAACAAATGTTTGTTTCCTGCATTAAAGGGTATATGTAAAAAAAGAAAACTATGTGTGAAAGCCAGGAGTTGGTGCTGGAAACTGTTGTTTGTTTTATTCTCTGGAAAACTAGCACAAGATTAGTCAATAGCGGTTTTATTTGATGTTTTTACAACTTTATGAATTGTTTGAAATCTATTTTATGACAGTTACAATGATAATCCTGCAACGTGTATTGAACACAGATGACATTTAAGAAAACTGGTGCAGAGGGTCGATGGTGTTGACAATAGCAACCAATCAGATGTTTGCTTTTATTTTCTAAGTTAATGCTAGAAACCTGACTATTAGAATCTGGTTGGTATGGGCAGCAACACCACCTTTTTCAATTGTTCATAACTACCACTTATGATGACGCATAATGGCAAAACCTATAGTAGAAACGGAAGTTAACCTGGAATCCTAGAGTCTCACCTTACAGGGTCCCCAAATACCATGTATTACCTGCTTTCAGTAGAAGTTTTTAATTTTGTTAGAATTATAGTCATTTAACACACAAGTATGTGAGTTTTACTAACTGTGAAAACTTTGTTTGCATGTACAGCCATTATTGGAGATTATACAGCTGTTTATTCCACTTTATAGACCCTGTGCTCCGCACAGTGAATTCATGCAGCCTTCTCTTGAGGCTCAGCCCTGAATAAGTGATCTTTAACAAAGTTGTCAGGGGTTCGTTCCTTGGGAACTGCTGGGGTCCCAGTTATGGGGCACTCATGGAGCTGACAAGGGGGTATTCATTTCTATGGAATTGCATTATGACCTATAGGTTCAGGAATGGCTTAGTTAGTAAGACATACAGCGAGGGATAGAGAAATAACAGCTGAGAGGGAACCCTTGCCCTTCTAAACGTATAGATCCATAAAGCAAGATTGAAAACTCTTATGGCAAGGATATGGAATGTTGTAGACTGGTGCTGTCCAAGATTTTACATGGTGAGTTCTGCATGATCACAGGCAAAATATCAAGGAAGAAGTCTTTATTGTGTATTAATCACAATTTATTTTTAGGCTAGTCGGGTAAATTCTGTCATCCATTGAATTAAAAAGGGGAGGAATCATAAAGCTGTTTTCTGATAGAATGTTCAAACTTGTTTTTATTACAGCCTATCTGAATGAAAATAATGCAGTAAACGTTCATTACACTGAACCGGACACAAGCTGCCTGTTGTCAGCCTTCGCATATTTATTGACCTTCAAAGTCTCCATCTTACAAAGTTAGGCTCATCGCTAACCTAGTGTAAATATTCTTTTAAAATATCATGGACATTAGTCCATTGATTTCCAATTATAAGTAATTTATAATGCTTGCTAAAATGGTAGCCAAAGGCGTATCAAGAATCAATATCTGACAGTAATCTTGTAATCCACCTCCATGTTACTATGTTATGCAGTTTGTGTGTGGCATTGATTTTATTGTCCTTCAGGATTCACTGGCATAACTCATGGTATTTATACTGATGTATGCTTTATATGGTATTAATATTGAAGTTCTGCAGTTATTTTGGTGCTGTTAGGTGTCTTCAGGTCCATCAACAAGTACGAGCTAGAGATTACCTGTTATCCCTCCAGTTACAGAACTCAGTGAGGGATAATGAAGAGTGTGCTCTCTGCCATGGTCCAGTATGGTACAGAAGGAGACATGGCGAGTGCCTTGACTCAACTAGCAGTTTAAGATATGGCAAATAGAATGTGACATGAGCGATCTGAGCATGACGTTTTGGTCCAATAGTTAGGAGCAACATAAAAAGTTCAGCCTGAATATAGTTATTTTGCTTGGAAGTTCCGCTCGCACTACCTGAATTCATTTGTATAATTAATGCGGTGGTTGTGCCGGTCATGGTACATGCCAGCTGCCCCTTTTACACAGAAATTCCGTTTATCCAATTCATTGGATACCAAAGTTTTTCCAAATGTCTGGACTACTAGACTTTAGGGAACAAATATTTCTCAAATATTTGCTTTTATATAGTGTGGGCAAGGCTTTTTAACCTTTGCTGTGTTTGTAATAGAGTAGTGCATTATGGGAGTTGCCGTTTTAAAAGCTATTGAAGGAACATGGTATAGCTCACTAATACAGAATGATAAATGACAGCACGATGCAGCCGCTCATTTAGTGGATTACACTTATTTGGGGCTCTGACTGACATGCACATACAACTTGACAAGACTAAACGGTGTCTAGTAGATCAGGTATCAAGCTCACATCTTGAATGAAGGTTTATGTATTTTTATTACACTGCATTTGAACCAAAAAGCCTCACTTACGATATTCCACTGGTATTAGTGTTATTTTATAAAGCCTCCACTGTGTGCAGTAATACCGTTTCTCTTTTTCTTTTTTTTAAAGCACTAAAGATGATCAGTTTAGTGTTGGCATTCAGCCGCCTCCAGGAGAACTGCTCTTACCAGTAACCATGTCTGAAGCAGACCATAGGAAGGAGCAAGGTAAGTGATAGAAGGTGACGTTGTCATGTAGTAGACCTTAGAAACACAATACCACATAGGTTAAAGGTGCAAATGTGACATTTAGGGAACCAAAACAGTATTTTAGAATTTGTCCAAACTTATTGTGAATATAGAAATTAATTGAGTGAGCTTAATTTGTGAAATCGTTTCTGTATTTTTAGCTCCTCCAGGTTATAGCTGTGCACGTAAACCTTAAGGAAGTCAGGATTCAGTTGGCCAAATAGTAAGGATTCGGATGAACCCAATTCTTGGTAAAATGGTTTCGCCGCATCCCAAGTGTAATAATTACATCCACCAGAGAGCAGAGTTCAGACAAAATACCTTCTAATTTGTTGAGTGCCGTGGAGTTATCACTTTTAGTGTTGCAAGTATAATGAAGTCTTGAATGAGTAATTCAACAAAGTTATACCTGAAAGAACATCAGCAACAATTTAAAGCAACGTTTAAGTATCAAATCCAAAGAAGCCTAGCCTACCATACCATAGTATACCATAGTATAGCATACCATACCATAGTATACCATACCATAGTATACCATACCATACCATAGTATACCATACCATAGTATACCATACAATACCATAGTATACCATACCATAGTATACCATACCATACCATAGTATACCATACCATAGTATACCATACCATAGTATACCATAGTATACCATACCATAGTATACCATAGAATACCATACCATACCATAGTATACCATACCATACCATAGTATACCATACCATAGTATACCATAGTATACCATACCATACCATACCATACCATAGTATACCATACCATACCATAGTATACCATAGTATACCATACCATACCATACCATATTATACCATACCATACCATAGTATAGTATACCATACCATAGTATACCATACCATAGTATACCATACCATAGTATACCATACCATAGTATACCATACCATACCATAGTATACCATACCATACCATACCATAGTATACCATACCATACCATAGTATACCATAGCATACCATACCATAGTATACCATACCATACCATACCATACCATAGTATACCATACCATACCATAGTATACCATACCATAGTATATCATACCATACCATACCATAGTATACCATACCATAGTATACCATACCATACCATAGTATACCATACCATACCATACCATACCAATGTAGCAGCAATTAAACAGAGGTTTAAGCTAATAAAATAGTTGTTGTTCATATGTACATATACTTTCCCATTGCTCTTGCTGCAGATCAAAGCATGAGAGCACCAAAAGCAATATAACGCTGCTAACAGTGTCAGTTAGTTATGCATACTAATGCTTATGATTTATTTTCCAAATGCACCAGACATGTAAGTGGCATCAAATATGTACGACCGTTAATATTGTCTAATTAAACAGTCTTGGTGTGAGTGTCTGAATGATTTGCTTGCAGTAATCTAGGATAGTTTTGTATGTGGACACTAGGCCTGCTAACATGTATTATTGATGTCCCATTGTCCTCTCTCTTGATACTTTCTGCTGGCTAAAGCCTTCCTTGCTGCTTAATAGCTGTTCTGCAAGTAAAGGTGAGTGCTCTGCTTACCTCCTTCCATGACTAGCTGATGAATGTGATTGTAGTGACTACATTTCAGTCTAATGCTTCGGATTTTGTGGAATGTGAAGCCCCAGCAGAGTGGCACAGCATGCTGGGAGTTAGCGTTCCACAACAGCCGGAGAGTCGCAGGTTAAGCTTGCAAGGTCTTATCTGTTACTTCAATATTTATATCCAATGAGGAACACAACTGCTAAAATTAGAGCTGTAAATATGGAACTGTTCTTAAAAAAATAAATAAAAAAAAAATGTTGTGCTTATTGTGTCTCTTGTGGTATAGTGATTAAAGTACATGTATTACAAAGTTCAGAGTCAAAGTAACTTCAAGAGGATTTGTCACCTCTGTTGAAGTTTCTCTCTTGGTAATTACAAACTAAGAGAAGCATATAGGACAAATCTTTTTCCATCCCCAACAAGCCAAAACCAGCACTTCTCGTGAACTAGAGCACAGACTTAAGATAGGGTGGCAACAATTAATATACTATCCGGGCTGTTTAGCATGCTAGTTGTATTTATTAGCATATTACCCTCCTTATCCCACCAAGAGCCTTGTTTAGGCTATATACACACTGGCTATGTCAGAATTATCTACCTGATGTGTTTCTAACATATATTAAGCAGGTGCAAATGTCTGTGATTGTAAGAGTGATATTCTGACTGTGTATGTTTGCCTTTAACTTGCGTGGCGCTGCAGTGTGTTATTTGTTTTATTTTTACTCCTTGTGCCATTTCATTGTCCTCACATCACAGGTAGAGCACACTTTTAAGCGCATATCAAATTGCGGTTTACGTGTGTTTTACTTGCATTTATCATGTTTTTAGAGATGCATTGCAAACACCAGTGTATGTAACATTGATCTCTCCGTGACGGGAGCTATTTCAGTGCAATGGCCCGGGTATAATTATTTGTTGCATAATTTTGAAATTGTATAATGATGTGACGATTTTATTTCACATTTCCACCACTATAGCAATGAGCTTTAAATGTTTCATTGCATCCAGTCCTGTGGCGATATAATTCTATGTGTTTTGTGACCGTTTTACTTCCCTGTGTGACTACTTCTATATTCTCTGCAGCAGTTGCATATTCTGGACTCTGCAACATTATTCAGTCCTAGAAACAATGTGTGAAGTGTCCTGTATAAATATTTAGCATATTACCTGCATGGGTGATCTCCCTTACCATTCTCCAGCTAGCCAGGATAACTTCATGGGGACCCAGGATGATTTTTATTTCCTCGTGTCTACATTCTGCTTTCCTTGTTGTATTTTGTCCAGGTGGTACCACAAGTACAGAGCTGCTTTGTAGTGTATCTTCTGTGCATGTTTGGTCTCAGTTCTACCCTGCATTAAAAAAAAAAAAAACCTTTAAATAAGTAAATATATTGAAGTATTGCATGCTAATGCCGTGGAAAGCATTTTAGCTTTTTGTAATAGTTTTAGCTACTGATTTAGTTGTTGATGCACGTTTAGCATGTCTCTTTTGCCGTTTTGGTGTTCAGTGTTTTATGTACCATGTGAAACCGAGACGGTTGATTGTTTATCTGAGTACCACATTAGTGATCTGTACTAAGATTCTGAAGCTCATGATTAGTTCCGACAGAAAACCATATTTAAGTGTGGACTTTACATAGACCTGGACAGTTAATGACGTTAGGGTAGATCTCTACAGTGTTCCTCTACTTTTCCTGGTGTGATTGTTTGTTAATGTATATGGACACCCGGCTGTCATTCTCTCTGTACGGTAATGGCTTACACTTGTATATATCACATCAGACGTTGGGAGACACCACTTTGTGGGCAAATTCATTTAACTACAGGACCTAGGAGATAGTGACATGACTGAGGCTCAAAATGTGCTATGTATGTAATGTAAGCAACAGATTATACCTTAACCCTGATTACAATTTGTTTAATCCTTCCACTAGTGGAAACGCAGGTTTTTATGTTCAGCATATACTATAAACATATCATTGTGCTTATTATATCTGTAACACTTCATAAAACAATGTACTATGCGGAGTGCAGTTTCTATACATTTTCCAAAACCATTGAAGAATAGTTGCTTGATTTTCCTAAATCTTTAACCTAAACTACCAATCTCATAACCACGTCAGGGCCATCTTTTCCATTGGGCACGATGGGCAGCTGCCCGGGGGGCCCCATAGGCACGGCTCTTAATGAGAATAAATAATCCTGCAAAAGAAAAAAACCTGCAAAAAAAACCTACAAGGGTCACTGAGCAAATACATCTATCTATCTCTATCTCTATATATCTGTATCTGTATACATCTATACCTATATCTAGGGGCCCTGGTGCACTGCTTTGCCCGGGGGCCCATAATGTTGTTAAGATGGCCCTGAACCACGTGGGAGTAAATCCTCGTATCACTCACTTTAGTAACTAACCATGATTCTGTCCAGCAGTTAGCAGTGAAGTTACTTATGGATACTCTTTATTTTGACAGCGATTCTATTTTTATAAATTCTCATTTTGGAAAAAACCACACTTGAAAGTTACAGCGAAGGTATTTACTTTGCCTTATTAAGATTTATGAATCTATCTTACAACTCCCCTGCAAGCAGGATGCTAATTCTTTAACTAGTTGGACATGTACTATTTTCTGGCCCTTAACTACCTCAAGCAATCATATTTGATGCCCCTTAATTAAAGCAGCGTTTTTTCCCCTCACCGGGTTCTTTTCCACCTCAGCAATCGAGACAATACATTTGCTTACCATGCTGCTCTCCTAAGTGTTCTTTTGCATGTAAATTAATCTTAATTCAGTTTACACTGTCATGCTGAGTGGTACAAATTGCCTATAACAATAAAACAGCACGAGTTAAAATGGGAGGGGGCTGGATAGGCGGATTGAATGTGTTCCTTGTCCGATAGGATGTTACTTTTCTTTATGCCAATACATTAGCTGGTAATAATGAATCTTCTTTTCTGAAAAGCATGGTATAGTTGATTTTTTTTTTTAAATTTTACTTCAATGGAGCAGTACCCTGTCTTTTATGGAACATGTTAGACAAAGCATTAATGACAAGAGTGTTGAGGTTAAATATGAGGCGATGTATCCACTTGTATGAATGCTATCCATCTTTCCATTTGCAGAAGCTGGACAAAAAAAGTACCAGCTTTGTACAAAATTTCCTTTAATTACAGACTGCAGGAAACAGGCTTTTAACATAAACATAGTTGCATTCATTTACTGAGCATTTGCTCTTCAATATAGCTTAATGGAGAATGTTTAAAACCTAAATGAGTGTGTACATCTCCCAGCAGTGTTAGGTCAGCTTGTACTCTAAAAGCAAACCGTATACTACCTGCATTTTCTCTCTCTCGCTGCTTGCTTTTTTTTCTTTTCTCTCTCAAAGCTTCTGTCTAATAGTGTGGTTAAACAGGCTAAAACCGCATGTAAAGTTTCATCATTTTGTAGTTTCTGGGTAGATATGCTGGTTGCTGAGCCTTTAGTTGCCCTTTCCTGCTGAGTAACTTGTTACTTGGAATAGCCTTATTTTAACATTGCCCGTGGTCCTTTCCAGGCCCATTGAGCAGACCTCCAGCAGAGGGCACTTTCATGCCTTTAGGATGTAAGCTCTCAGGAGCAAGGCCCTATTTCCTTTGTGTGCTACTTCTACTATTCCATCACCCCCTGTACCTCTTGGCCTGCTTTCCTCGCTCTGTTTTGTTAAGCTTCGGCCCACTTCTCGCTGATTTCTACCATCACTTTCACACATTGATCCAGATATAATTTGATTTGCATTACCATGTTACCTGTGTGTGTGTGTTTGTATTTTTGTTCCTGTATGGCGCTGCAGACCCTTTGTGGCGCCTGATAAATTAAAGTTAATAATAATGTCCTCTACCAACCACTAATTGGCAGGCTATCTGCACAGCTCCACTGTGATGTAACATCGTGATTGTTTTTTGTGAACTATGTTTGGTGGTACCCAAATGCATAACTACCATAGTAGCTGGTAGTTCTCATATATTTGGGAGGGGGGAGGTACCTTTGGGGCTTCCCAAATTTTTGCTATGGGCCCCACAAGTTTCTAGTAAGGCTGGGTACATACTACAGAAGTTTCCGACCTATGTGTTATCTGCAACAATTGGAACCGGTTTTTTTTTATTATTTTTTTTTTTAGTCATTTGTGCAATCAGCATGCAGATTCATGTGGTTCAACTATATTGTAAAAGAGATATAAAAAAAGGGGAGACAGTCCTGTGTTTTCGTTTTGTTTGTTTTATTCATAAATGATACCATCAAGTAATTCTTTGAAGCTGGGAGCAATTAAGCTTAATGGCAAAAATTTTTGCTGTGTTTTTAATATTTTTGATAAATCTTAATGGTGTTGTTAGTAAAGAGTTTTCTATTTAATATATACGGTATATTATGGGAATAATGTAAAATATAGGGATATTAGAAGCCACGTCTATATTAAAGACAAGCCGCACAGAACCTATATTTACATAAGGAGGTGCGTGACCTTCACTGACGGTTATGCATCACTTTAACCAAGATAATCAAAGGACCTTACCGCTCAACAAAAATAAGTTATACCGATAGTCGCTTTATTTATTGCACACATACAGTAGTCGCATCGTTTTAGTTTTTATTTATACATTTTACTTAGAACGCAAAAAAGGATTTTATGTATTTTAATGGAACATCTTACTTTTTATGCAGAATATAAAAATCTCAGTTTGGAGTTTCTTACAGTAGTAAATTCCATAGGTGGTTATATTATATTTTAACTGCTACCTTGTGCTGTAAATGGATTGATGGGAATGGAAAATACTGTTGACTCTGTATTTTGCAATGCAAGTGTGTTTACATTACTCACAGCCGCACCCCGGCTGACACTTGTGACCATTTATGCATTTAGTATGTTTTCATTTTCTTTCATAAATCTGAAGCCTGGAACTACCATTCGGTCTAAGGACAACATTTAAAAAATGCTTTTGTATGCTTTATATTAATCCTTCCTTGCTGATGCATGTAGTTCTCACATCCTGCGCACCGCCAGCCTGCGGGCTTTGAACTAGTGTGATATTGGCAGTGTACCTTCTGAAAAGCTAGTATATTTGTTTGGTAGTCATATAGATAGGTGAAGTACAGTAGCTTAATTATATAATAAGGGTGGAATAAACACTAGTCTGTTAAGCTTAGCTTTATATAAAATCTAATTAGTTGAGGTATGTTTCTGGTATACCTATAATTGTGTTATACCTCACATTTTATATATGCAAAAGCTCCTCTCACAAGCCACGCCCAGAAATGCACAAGCCACGCCCAGAAATGCACAAGCCACGCCCAGAAATGCACAAGCCACACCCATACATCATGGTACCACACGCCATGAGTCTTTAAATAGCGACTGCTGGCAATTATGAAATTGTGTGACAACCTTGACTTCCCCCAATTTAATGCAAATAAGTAAGAATATTAATATTTTTTTTAAAGTCTGGAAACCCAGCACAAAACCAGAAAAAAAAATAAACCATTTTATGAGGAGGAGCAATGTGTGGAGACACAAGGGGGTGTTTTAAATGGGATTTCGAAAAAATAGTTGTAAAGGATTATCACAGTCCCATTAAACTGTATTTCAGAGGTCCAATCATGGGGGGGGGTGCCGGCAATCGGGACAAACCAGAGTGAAGGAGGGGTGTGGCCATGCAAATAAAGTCTAGGTCTGTCCCTGGGCAGTGACCTGTCCGCTCCTGGGATTATGTTAGTGTGGACAGGACTGTGAATGATGGGTGAAATGAGGGGGGAGGGAGCGTCGGTAATTGGGGCTTCCTACTAAACTGATGCAGAAAGATTGTTCAGTGTTTCTCAGCAAGTGTATTTCTTGCTCTGGTGTTCAGTACATTTGTGGCACTGGAGCCAACAGTTCAGAGTGGCTATTTTGATTGCCTATGTAAATTATAAGAAACATATTTGACCCTTTTTGAGCCTCCAAAGCCATTGTCTAATATAATGTCCTTACTGTCTATGGTGAAGCAAATTATCCATCTCTTGTAACGTACTTTTTCTGTTTTATTTGCACAGCAAAGCTGACGGGTATGAATGAGCATTCAGCGACCATTACAGTATCTCCACATAATAGCACTCCGCAGATAGTGGTGCAGAAGTTTGTAGCAGCCGCCAACCTCGGGGTAGTTGCTTCGGGTCAAAACAATGTGTACAGGTAAGTGTATAAGCCACTTAGTGCGGGACACACGATGGCTGCTTCTTGTATCACTGGACAGAGAAAAACCAGAAAGACTGCGTTTGTAAAGTGCTTTGTATTCCTCATGACGTTTATATGCAATAAAGTTGGGTTATTTAGTAAACCTTTAATTCTTTCACATCTGCAGTATTTACAGGAGCTTATTTTTATACAAGGCAGTATGCTAACTAAAGAAACTTATCTTTTTTTAGTTTATTTTATTTTTATTACAGATGAAACATTTTTTTTTATTTTTTTTTAATCAATGTACTTCTATTTTATTTCTTTCATTTTAATGTGGTTTGCTTCCCAATACTAGCTGCACAGCAGTAGCCCTTGCTGTATGACATTTGTGGTCTAGCTGTATATAATGTAACCTATGGGGTTGGTAAGCAGTTCGGTGAGCCTGAGAAGCTGAAGGAGTTACCAGTGATTGCATACTCTTGCTCCAGCAGAGCTCAGACCTGTAATAGATATGTGAATATGTATATTCGTGTTTGCAGGTTTATAAGATTCTTTAGAATACTATGGCTCAGGATAGTTTGTTGTGTTCACCTTCAGATAAATGCTGCACATCGCGAAATGACACAGACAATGTAAAACTGGCAGTAGAACACATAGCCGGCTCACACATCTGCAGAGACTAGGCCGATGAAGCTGTAAGTTGATCCTTACCGCTCCTCGGCTGCCCCTGCTATTTTTCAAATCTTTGATTGTTACTGTTTGTGTTTTGTTGGGTTATTATGGGCTTGGGGGTGTTTGTGCCGGTGAAGGGTGCAACAGTACTGTGCCACAATTCTCACCTTGTACGCCTTTGTTTGTTGCTGTATTGCTACATATAAATTTAACATTTCTCTATCATCCACTGTGGGGCATTAGACCATTGGTTATAGAGCCTCCCTTAGGACATCGACACTTTAAATCCTAGTACTTCTCCATCATGCAGGGAACTGGGGTTTTTAGCTTGCCATTAGGCCAGGGTGAGTTTTTTTGTTTGTTTTGAAGGGGGGGGGGGGGGTTGGGGGGGGGTTGCTGCTGATCTGCCAAAGAAGCCTGTATCTTTTATTTTGCATTTGAATTTACCTCTGAGGCAGTTCCCTGGAGCAGCCATCCACGCTGGGCTGTCTGCAAACTGAAGCGGGCTGAGGAAGTGCTGTGATCGATATCACCTGTCGTAATCTCACTTCTAAAGTGAGATGTCTGCTGACGTAGGTCGTAGCGAAGTGCTCTGTTCTATCAACTCCCAATCGGGTGGATGGAGCAGCAGTAGACCGTGCCGGGAGAGTAGCAACATAAGTCCTCATTCCCAGCACTGGTGAAGAAGCGGTCAGCTTCCAGTTGGGCCTGGAAAATGCTAAACAAGAACATCTCCTGGTTGTAGGCAAAGTGACCTGTCTTCTACCTCTTTTGCTGAATCTTCAGCCAATTATTCCATGCGTCTCATAGCAATGCCACAAGACAAACCGGTTTGGGCAATATGTCTTGCTAAATCAGTACAGGTTCTTGTTAATGTATTTCCCCCTCTTTAGAAAACATTCTATAAATAAGTTGCGGAAACAACAGTCCTGTCTTTCTCTGGTCTTGGACAGTGTTGGATTCTGAGAGCTCCTCCCATGAAAAGAGTGATGTAGCAGAGTAATCGGACATCAAGATGGCACGGGGCGA
Organism: Mixophyes fleayi; assembly: GCF_038048845.1. Classification (NCBI taxonomy): domain Eukaryota; kingdom Metazoa; phylum Chordata; class Amphibia; order Anura; family Limnodynastidae; genus Mixophyes; species Mixophyes fleayi. Next base: position 409,604,599 of record NC_134402.1, on the reverse strand, counting down.
ATGATTTAGTGCAGGCAGAAAGCCAGGTATTACACATCTAGGACAGCGGGCAGTCAGCAGTGTCTGGAAATATCCATTTAAATAGAAGAAAAAGGAGTTGCGTTCCTTATTCTCAGCAATTACAAAAATTGCTCTGCGAGTCATAGATCTGACCCATACAATAGGTTCAGGTAACAAGCAGATTGCAGACCCTTTATCCCTCACCAGGTGGGTACGGGGGGTACTGTTGTACAGGGCCCGGGCTCACCAGGGGGCCCAGTACAACAGTGCAGCACATACTTACCTGGGGGCCCGCTGTCTTGCAGTCCGCTGGTCTCCGCTACTCTGTCTTCAGCCTGGCTGTCACCGTGACAGGGGGGGGGTCACGCGGGGCCCGTACTGGACCCCATGATTTCTGAAGGCGGCCCTGTCCCTCACCAAAGTAGGATGCAAAGGAAATTCCACCTAGTGTGGATGTCCCTATAGCACGATTGTCTTAAGACCACCTCTAGTCTTATTCCGAATACTACAGCCAGGAAGTACATGACCATTCTTAAAACTAATTATAAGTAGTGGTTGTTGCTTCATGGAGACTCATTTTAGCCTCTGATTGGGTCAACAAGGCCACAGAAAAGCGGCAAGAGCAACTCTTACAATGTTTGCAGTGTGGGAGGCCTGGGTCTGTAGTGGTAGAGGTCAGGATTCTAGTCTCAGCTCCTTATGGAGGACAGCAGAGAAGTAAACAGAGTTTGGCCACTAAGAAACAGTAATCCAAACCCTCAAACAGGCTGCATGACGGACAATATGCAGAGCTGCAGAGACTGTGGTGGGAGCCTGTTTGCTGCTTTTATTAGGGATCAGTGGTTCAGTTCCACTTCAGGTCTGTGGGTTAGTAGTGTTCTAGTTTTGAGATTATTGATCTAACTGCTCATTTCCTGTGGACCAACTTAAATACCAGGACATGCAACTAGCCATTCAAACACTACTTACAGCGGGTGTAATTATACCAGTGCTAGTAGCACAGGGAGATGAGTTTTCTTAAACTTGTTTCTGGTTCGGGAACCAAACGGATACTCTCAGCCAAATGATCCTCAAGATATTCCCCAGTCATGTTCAGGTAAACATACTCACATTAGTAAAGTGCATATTGGCAGACACACTGTACCTCTGGAGGCTGAGACACAGCATTAACGGGGCTCTCTTCTTGCAATATGGAATTTTTGGGGGATGATGGAGAAAATGGGATTTGTATACTTTTAAATCATTTCCTCTGAATCTATGGGGCATCTGAATACGCAGTAGTTGTCCTGTGAAAAACTTTACCAAAGTTTAAAATGTTTGTTATTTTTTTCACGAATGAGGATGTTTCTCACTGTTTTTGTTTCTTTCTGGTTCTGTCCTGTGACTTCCCTGCAGGATGGGGAGGTTATAAGAGGGAGGAGCATTTAGTTGTTAGAATTATTTAAAGTGCCCATTTCCTGAAGGAGGCTCTATACCCCATGGTCCAGTGTCTCCCATGGTTCCAGAGAAAACGATTTAATGTAGGTATATAATTCTATGTTTGTGCAAAGCTGTGGAACATGGTGATACTACTACAAGCACCAAACTATTAATGGCAGCCAGGGCTTGCTGGGACCTGTAGTGCACCTAGCCAAAATGGAGTTTTTTATTACCCCACAGCTCAGGAGTGTGGGAAGAGCCCTAGTGCTTTCTGCAGGGGTGGGGGGAGTCTGCTTTTTTTGTGGACACCATGCCCCTAGGAAATCCAGCCCGGTGCTGGTTGTCACTATGGCAGAGGGACCCCCAAGCTTAGTGCTGGTATTAGTAAAATCAGGTGGATCCACACTTTTTGCTCCCCCCCCCCCCAATAGGTTTCTAAATGCTTAACTTTAGCAACTGTGGACAGTCACAATGTCACCATTTTAGCCATATGGACATACTGAACCTTCCGACAGTTTGGTGTCGACAGATTGACCACCTCCCATAAACCTCAGAGAAGCATCAATTAGTTTATCATAACATAGCATAAAGTGTGTGTCTGTTTTATATAAAAGGTTCCTCTCCGCATAGCACATGGGTGTCGTGCTCCTCATGATTGGTACAGAATGTTTAGCACATTTATGAAGCAGCCTATCCTGATTGAAATCTGAGCGCTCCTAACATGTTAATCAGAACTTACAGGAATTGCAGTTAGACAAATGCCACCTTCAGGGGCCTCTAACCTTCACAAGGACCGCACATTAACCTTAATCTCAGTAATAAGTTAAAACAGTACATTTAATCAAAGAGTGAGATGCCTGTCTGTAACAACATACCAGTAGGTATTTAAACAAGTGTTTACATGCTATAACTAACAATCGACCAATAAAGCGGGAAGGAGCTGAGGGCCGCCTGTTGCCATAATGGGCCTAAAGTAATGTATAAAGATGTAGGGGGTATATGTATCAAACTTTTTAAAAAGAAAAAGTATAGATGTTGCCCCTAGCAACTAATCCGGTTCTAACTATCATTTATCTAGTGCATTCTAGAAAATACATGCAAGAATCTGATTGGTTGCTCTGGGCAACACTTCCACTTTTCCTTTTTGGAAGGTTTGATACCTATCCCCCGTAACCTTCAACATCACGTGTTATACTTGAGAAACTAGCCAAAAGTTACGTATCGGAGTGAATCTGCACGGACAGCCTGGTGGACAATTACTGTATGCCCCAGGACATGTAGGGTTACACCACTGAAATTGTGGTTCTAAAAGGACACTTTAAATTCACCCAAGAAAGGAAAACCTTTCAATCCAACCGAAATGATTAACTTTAGAAACTGCAGATGGACAATGACATTATTTTTCTGAGATACCCTGTGATCATGTAACACAACAACTTAATTAGACATCCTCTGATGCATACTAGACACATGACTATATCTCCATTACTTGTGTTGTAAAAGTTGCCCATAAGGAAGATTATTTTGTTTCACTCAGTGTGATATTTTTAAAGAGTTTGTTTTTAGGACTGCTTAACCTGACACAGAATCACTCTCTAGAAAACTTGTCTTGAAAGATGAACTTAGTCCAAATAAAATTAAAAATTATTACAGTACTCCATTTTGTACAATGGTGTTAAAGTCACTTCTTTGGTAACCTCTCAGCAAAATATACATTTTAAACAGAAACATACATTCTACAGGTTTGTTTGTCTAAATGATTTCCCTTTTAAGCTTTTTACATCAGTAGTTGCATTATATTTCCTCACACTAGGGGTCAGCAGCTGACACTTTAATAGAGGCGAGAGATTTCCTGAAAATAAAGCACAGACCTGTCTAGTGCAGAATAGTTTCTTGCACTGTGAGCTGCTACAAAGACAACATTACATGAATGGAAAGTTATTTTTATTATCATTCATTTGTATAATTGTATTAAATCCAATAGCTGGCATTTTTGAGTGCCAGCATATCAGGGATCAATTCATAAAAATAATATTGAGCTTAATTTTTTTTTTCTTGACTTCTAGAATATTAGAAATCCTATGCTAATTTTGTCAAGTTCAGTGGGATATGGAAGGTTTAAATTCAAAATGTAATTTGTACAAAGTGTAAATGTAAACTTTCTATGGCAAAATATATTATTAACCAGTCTTATTAATACATGGGGGATCTGGTGAACTGTTGCATCATTGACCATGTTTGTTGGGTGATGTCATACGTTGTTTGTAGCCTGTGTACATCAGAGCAGATAGGTGATGTTACTGTGTTAATCAAATTTATGCAGCATTTTTGGTATGTCAGTGTAATGTATTTTATTAATTAGCTTGATTGTTAAATTAAACCCAATTTAATATTTTCTGGGGCAGATTGTGATAGACATGGCCTTTAATGTGTCTAATAGGTGAATGGTGATAGTTACATGTTTGCTTAGTATTTCAGCTTTTTGCTTTGTGGTGTTAGCGATGTTAGCCTATGTTTTTCTTGCATGTTTGATAACTTTTTGCTAATTATTTTTATACTGATAGGGCAGGGCACTGCTTCGCCTCATTGTCTTCTTTGCTAATAGGATTCTGTCCGCTTCGGCAGTCAGTAATTGAAGGCTTCATGTATGGAGGGAAAGTTATAGCAATGCAGCTTCTGGTGACTACACAACAGGAGAGGAAATTAGCTGGAGGATATAGAACAATCAGACGGCAAACCACATATGTACATTACAGGGGAATACAGCAAGATGATCTATTATGTTTATATTATTCTCATTAAACAGTACATGTTATATAGCATACGGTCATTTGATAGCTGTGATATTAACTATATAAAATTGTGGCTTGACATCAATGTTTTAAACATACATTTACAATTCGGGGCCCAATCCTTTAACACTGTGATTATTTGTCCTGGTCAATTCCTGTAAGACTTTATATATAGTGTGGTGCAGGTGCTGTATATAAGCAAGTTCAAAATGCAGTCAAATTACAATCCTCTTACAGCTCAACAAAGTGTAGAGAGAGAGTTTAAAAAGATAAGATTCAAATAATGAAATAAAATACAAAAGAAATGACTAGTGGCCACGTTGGCTATTATAACGCTTGTTACCAAAATCTCTAGTCCTGGGAATGCATCCTTTTTGAAACAAGTAACTTAGGAAGCGTTTAATCCACCGGGATAACAACATTCCATTGATAGTGTGGGGTTTGAGATCTTCCACCAAAGAACTAATTGTGATTAATGCTGTCACAACAGATAGATAATATATTCACTCTCTCCAGAGAGGCAACACATACACAAGTGATTTCGCCCCTCTACCAACACATGTTTAATTTATGCTTGGGAGTCCATCCAAAACTGCACCACATATTCCTAGCTAACAAAGAAAAACTTCCTATCTTGTCAGCAGTTACATACCTGCACCATGCCAGGAAAAGTACAAGTCTCTATTTTTCAGGAACAACATGAGTATCCATCTGTAGAATATAATGTCTCTAGGTATCAAGACTTTTTCTCATTCTGCCTAACAATACGCTGGATAAGTCACTCTGTAATTTTGTATTTACATGACTACTTACATTTCATCCATCAATGTAGGTGTTTTATATATGTTTGTAATGTGTATCCTTTAGCATTAAGATAAAACAAAGTTCTGTCTTTAAGACATCCATGTGGCACGCTGATTTGTTGCGTAATATTCCAGCAGGCATGCGGCATGCACTATGAAAACCGTAAACTAACCGCGCTTATTTATATGAGCGGAAGTGATGCTGCAAAATAATTCACTACACTTGAAAATTGATATATGTATCTATGGACTCTTGCAAGGGAGTCTTTGCCTGCTGCAGAATAGTATTTGTTTTACAGTATTTGTTTATAATGATAAATATAGATTTTGTTTTAAATGTATAATTTAGCAGAATACACACAATAAGTTGCTAAATAGAAAAATGTAAAAAAAAAAAAGGCACTCAGGCAACATCAGTGTGGAGGAGGAAATAAATATTGATCTTAATGCTCATATAATAAAATAAATAGCAATGATTACATATAAACTGGTTAACAAGATTTAAATGACATGTTATGCTTCTCTAACTAGTGTAATGCGCTGAGGTTTTGATGTGATTAAAAGAAATAAATAAGAAAGAAATTACTTTTCATTTAAAGAGAATCTGTTTCCTGCTTAAGTGGCTAATATTTTAATTAAGTCTAGTGTGAAGTTTTTTTTGAGTATCTTTGATAAACTCTCTTCTTTATGTTGATGGTAATTAAACCGATCCCTACAGACCACAGTATGCGCTGTGGAGGGCTAATTGTCAGACAGGAGATACTGTCCAGTTGGTTTGCTATTGAGGAGCCAGAGTGGTGGCTGTCAGCAGAGCGGTTTTATTATTTTTGTATTGTTCGCTGTTGTCAGGGCTAACTGCATGCTTTTGTGGCTGGAGATGTTTCACAAATTGAGGCAGATGGCTCCGATTGAGACACGTGTCATTTAGAAAGGGAAGAGGGGAAAGGACTGCAGAGAGGGGGTCAGCGCAGGTCGCAGACCTGCTCCCGTACTTGTTAGTGTCTTCAAAAGACCATGTGCAGCAACTTTATTGTTCTCAAGTTAGCAGCAGAAAGCGGGGTCTTACTTTGCATGTTATACCATCAAGGCGGCAGCTTCCCTATTCTGGCTCAGCAGTTGCTGTGCTGGCGGAATGAATTAGCCGGATTGACAGAAGTTCTTTGTACCTAAGATGGCTTTTCTGTCAATTTTAAGGCACAAAAGGACAGTTTTTCTTCTAATTACGTGTAATTAGGGGGATTGTTGTGTCTTGGAATTTTAAGCAGTGCACACAAATTCAAACAGTTTGCATGTGAACACAACTAGACGCACATTGTATTTTGCGTTACAGGATGCATCTATTTTTTTGTGAGTTTTAGCTTTGAAAAAGATGATTGGGTGTAATTGGCAGCCGTGATTTGTTAGTAAATGTACATTACCCACGCAGAAAGGATATGTTATAGGACAGTATGTTGTGCTAAATGTTTAATACACAGCATTGTTGTGCTTCGGACAGTCTTTCTTTATAAACGTATTACAAGCCAGTGACCATGTCACGGTGTATACATACGCTATGATCTCTCTACCCTCTTTCCTTCCCTTTTATATTGCAGATTTGCAGCAAAGACTGTGCACAGTGGGTCATTGATGCTAGTCACCGTGGAGCTGAAGGAAGCCTCTACAGCACAGCTCATCATAAACACTGAGAAGACTGTGATTGGATCTATTCTGCTGCGGGAGCTGAAGCCTGTCCTGTCCCAGGGGTAGCCAGCTTACATCTGGACTTCAGAATCTGGCACACAACAAAAGTGCCTGGCATCCACTACTGCTGCCTTTCATTTATAATAATAGCCTTTCCATCTGGCAGTAGTGAGAAGAATACACTCTGGACAATCTTGTCTCCTGCTTCAGAACGATAGTGGAGCTCGCTAACCAAAGATCATACGTTTTTCTGTCGGTTACCTCTGCTGTTAAACACATTTGCCATTTGTTACATTTGCTAGTTGTTCTCTGGAAACATTCTTAGTTATTTGGTTGTCTTTCTTAAACACTAGTCCTGTACGTATGTCTGTGGTACTAAAGTGGGGATGTCTGCTTAATGTATCCGTTTCATATCCTTTGACGTTTCAAAGTGTTCCGTAAAATCGGACCTTCATCGCCATCAGTTTTATATATGTAAAAATCATTCCTCCTTTCATTTCACATTCTTCATTACGTTTGTTACTGCCCAAGTAATTATTTGTTGTGGTAACAAAAACACAGAATAATTACACAATGTGTGTATGAATAATATCCGAATAAAATATTTTGCTACCGTGGCAGCAATTTACTGTACAACTTACTACATTTTTAGTCCTCGCATGTTTGTCTATTCAGGGGCCTGCCACTTACTTGTAAGTAAGACCGGGGATGTAAATACTACTTCTTCTTTAATATCTTCTAAACAACTTAGTCTTACAGGTTGTTTAGATATTTAATCATGATGCCCTGATCTGATCCCACCAATGTGTCCTCAGTGCTGAGTCGTTGCTTATTGGGTTCTATAGAAATATAATGCTGTCGGGGACTGGTGGATCGGTAGAGAAAAAACGGGATGTTGCCCAAGTGGCGCCTATGTGCTGTTGAGTAAACAGAGGGTGCAATGTATTCAGTGTACATGGAAATTTAAGTTAAAACAGATGAAGAGCAGTGGGCTGAGGTAAGCTTGTTCTTTGATATGCTAGTTACAGGTAAAATAAAATAAAAGGTGGTGTTGTGTGAGCTGAAATGAATGTAACTAGTAATATTGTAAAATTAGCATTAACAACAAGGTATTGTGTCAGAATAAAAAGGTGTTTAACACGACATAAGCATGTAATTAAAACAAATGCTTTAAAATATGCACATTTCAAGGTCGTGTTAGAGTTTCTCACTGCTCTATAGTTTACTCAAAGCCTGGAAACACTTGATGCCCACATGTCAGATACAATCAAATGGTTTTTCGGGTTTTGTAAAATCTGTTTAAAACAATAGTGATTGTATAATAATGTTATACTAGCACATGTAGACTGGAGTTCTGTCACTTAGTGGAATACATTGCAGTAGACCTACATTAAAATCTGTTCTAAAAGAATCTTGGATATCGTTTCTGCAATTTTATTTATATTTATTTTTGAATGGGAGCTAGGGCTGGCTGGCAAATTTTATCCCGGGGGCATGAGAGTTGACTCAGCAGCCTATTAGGAACATTTTAAAGGATAAACAATGCAGGTAGCCCAGTGACTCAGCCATATGCAGGCAAAATTCAGTTTGTTTAAACCACACGCATTATAGCCATTTATCTTTGTCTCAGAATGGGTTGATGGTAGAACAGAGCGGTGGAGGCATTGATACTGGCACACTCGCTGTTTCCACAAAGCGCATCCACCTTACTTCAGTGCTACATGGTTCAGTAATGACTTGCTTGGTATTTCAGCAGCTACATGCCACGGCTCATAGAGGCTCCCCTTGAGGGCCAAAATAAACGTGAAAAAATTACTTTGGTTGAAAATATTTTTTTTAATGCTTATTACTTTGATATAAAATGATTGTATGGTGCTCTAAAGTTGGTGACATTTAGCTATTGTACAAGATATCAATGACAACTAGCATAATAAAGGATAAAATGTAAGTAATTGAATGTCACACATACACCCATAAGGCCCTACCAATGTAAATAGATAAGTGGATATTTGCATTTAATAATATATAACATAAGAACCATAGAAGTTGATACCTATTTTAGGTGGATAAAACGTTGTCTCTGTACCTAGTCGTGTGTGTGTGTTCTTATCCATTCTCGGTGTCACTTTTCACTATGCTGCAAACAAACTCTTAGGGCTAGATTTACTAAGCTGCAGGTTTGAAAAAGTGTAGATGTTGCCTATAGCAACCAATCAGATTCTAGCTGTCATGTTGTAGAAAGTACTAAATAAATGAAAGCTAGAATCTGATTGGTTGCTATAGGCAACATCCCCACTTTTTCAAACCCGCAGCTTAGTAAATCTAGCCCTTAGTGTTGTCTCCAGCTTGGGTAAAGGTACTTAAGCTGAGATTTTTGACATTCAGTTAGACTGTATTAGATCTTATTGGCCGTAATCACAGCATGTGTCCAAAAAATGTCAGCTGATCCCATTGTGTTTGATTGGGGTCTATCAGCCGTTGGTCAGGATGGACACTGTCAATGGGGTTATATGATGACCGTGTCATACCGTGTGCGCCATTTATGATAAACCTGAGCAATGTTTAATATGTGCTTAGACTGCAGGATTCACTCAATGCCTCTGTGTCTACCTTTTGCCTAAAGCCGGGGAATATTCATATGGCAAGTGTAGGCTGCAAGTATAAAACCTTTATGATTTTAATCTCCGAGGGTAAAAATGACCATAGCCTACGTATCGGGTAGGCAGCTCTTTTTGGGCTGTTTCAATATTAAGCACATCCGTGAACCAGGAACTTATGGCTTCACTGAGTGCCTCAATTGTGTTATTAATTCCTAGTTCATTGATATTCCACATTCCCGTGAATATTGACTTAATGCTCAAAATGGCTGCCTCGTCTGTGTGATGAGCATCACTTGCCCTGAAATAGCTTTGATACAACAAGAAAAAGTTAGAGAACCTACAGAGTTTTCTAATTTAACATAATTGTGGTTCATATGGAACAGCGTAATTAAGTGAAACATGTTATGAGATGATTGAGATTCTAGAATGAATTGTGTTCTGTGGGCTCCTTCTCGGCGCCTCCATCAGGGAGTTTGTTTCAGTGGTGTGCAGCTGCTGTTTGATTTACACTGCTGCGGCTGTGGCTGGTCATAAATAAATCCTCTTATATAGTTGTTATGAACACCTGTTAGATCATCTGTCAGCAAAGCAATGTTCACATTTATCATGGTGCGGTGCTGACTCTCCCTCAATCCATTTCAGACTGACTCGGCCTCTAGCAGCGGCTCACTATTACCCCATCATAATTGCTCATTTCCACTCTGTGTTACAACTTGCAGATAAAAGATTTCTCTACATGGCCAAATTTCATAAATAAAAGAGAATCTCAGTGCAGTAAAAGTTTATTTTTGTCATCATTTGTCACACAGTTATTCTATAAATCAAATAGAATTGCACTCTTGTCAGTTCAGGCGTTACTAGCGTACTTGCCATAGAAATGGCCCTTTCCGTCTCTTCTGATGACCTGGATTTAAGACAGTCAGCTTATGTCTGTATTTCACCCAGCCCTTCACAGTCAGATCCACCAGGAACAGTGATGTTAAAATAGGAAGAGATAACAAGTTACCACTTTACAGACATTTCTTTACATAGCACTTGAAAAAGCCTCATAAGATCTCCTAATTGAAGTCTGTTTGTCTGGTTTAAATCACTTCTAGGGCATTAAAGCTGTAGAATTGGCACACATAATTCTTAAGACATAAAGATGTTTAATTGCAAGGATATGACACATCTGAAGCAGATTCATAGAAATTACTTGCAATATTTTATCTACACAGTGTCTGCTCTAAAGCTTTATCTATTTGTACTCACTGCTGTGGAGAGGGTTATCTGTTAGATAAATTATTAAAAAAACTTTTTTCACTTTCTCTCTGTAACGACTAGTATTTTGTGCCATCTAGAAGGATTTTTATTAGGTACACACCGAATCCAGGAGTTGGTTCTAGACTCGACCGAATCATAAGGCTTATAATATAATTCTGGTTCAACAGTCCTTAGGATTTGACCAACTGAATCTTCATCATCATCATCATCATCACCATTTATTTAGATAGTGCCACTGATTCCGCAGCGCTGTACAGAGAACTCAATCACATCAGTCCCTGCCCCATTGGGGCTTACAGTCTAAATTCCCTAACACTCACACAGACAGACTAGGGTCAATGTTTTGTTTTGATAGCAGCCAATTAACCTACTAGTATGTTTTTTGAGGGTGGGATGAAACTGAAGCACCCAGAGGAAACCCACGCAAACACTGGGAGAACATACAAACTCCACACAGATAAGGCCATGGTCGGGAATTGAACTTATGACCCCAGCGCTGTGAGGCAGAAGTGCTAACCACTAAGCCACCGTGCTGCCCACAATCTTGGTTTTCTTGTGATTTTATGTGAACACAGAATTATTGATTTACTGAGCTAAAAGTAAAGAAAGTGATCACTTTCTCGGTACCACGTGATTGGTTTCATTATAAAAATAGGGTTCTGGATTTTGGTTGTCTTATTTTTAAGATGACAACCACATAACTGCTAGCCAATAAAGTAGTGTCTTATGGCAGCTTACAAAATTCACCTCTCAATTTCAGATTAACGGATTGCGGTTCTTATATTTGTGAAAAAAATTGGTGTTTTTCTACTGACCCATTAAGCAAGTGTGAGTCCTCTATGTACAATAACCATGTATCCTGTTCTCTCGCTCACTAGGAAGAGGTTAAGCCTATAGAAGTGTGTTTCCCGCTATCACCCAGTCTGCATTGTCCCTGCACTTTCTGTCAGAGATTCGTACAAGAGAAAAGCACAGGGATTTATACGAGTTGGGATCTCATTGCCTGGCAGGATGATGAAGAATTTGATGGTAATGCAGTCCCCTGGTAAAATAAAAAAAGAGAATGTAAAAGCGAAGGGAACAGGGCAATAGAAGGGTTTATAGTTGACATTATACTTGAGAGTTGGTTCTAATTCCAGTTACATTCTCCGTGGCTATTATGTAGCTCATAAATTCAATAAAATGTTTTACTGTTACTATAAAAGATGACAGGAGGGGGTTTTATGTTGTAAGTTTAGTCAGTAGCTCTCTGGCTGATAGAAGATTTCTCTGGCCATTATACCATTAAAAGCACCGCTCAGCAGGGCCCTCCATTACTTCCCTTTACCATACTATATTTTAGGTAACTTTATGTAAACAGCTTTGCCGGATGGTGCTCAAATATTTTAATGTTTGTCGTCTGCCCTGGAAGATAGATCGGTGGCAATTGTTCTTCCAGGGGCTGATTAATATTAAATAAGTAATATTTATTCTTGATAATGTCTTGTAAATTATATAGGGAGTAAAATAGCCCGTACAGTAAATTACAAGGCTATTAGAAGTCACTGGGGAGTTCTCTGTAATGCCATGAGGCTGTGGATGGGGTGGTGCGTTGCTTCTGATACACTACAATGTGTCCTTAGACAAATACTGATAATGGCAAGCCCTTCCTGATGTGTGTGTGTGTGTGTGTGTGTGTGTGTGTGTGTGTGTGTGTGTATAACAAGGAATGACATCTAGCATAGCTTGCCACTATCAGTATTTGTCACACTTTCTATCTATAATTAAGTACTATACTACGGAATGCATGTTTTATATTATTGCTTGTAAAAATGTACCAATCGGTTTTCAAACTGTGTATTTACAATGACTGCCTCCTAACACTGGAGTATTGACACCAATTTATGTAACCCAATTATTTGTTGCTTTTGTATGTATATATGTGTGTATGTATGTATATGTGTGTAATATATATATGTGTATATGTGTGTAGTATGTATATATATGTATGTGTGTATATATATATATATATATATATATATATATATATATATATATATATATATATATATGTGTGTGTATATATTATATAGATATCAATTATAACCAGTTTAAATCATTTTAAAGAGGTGCATAGACCCACAAACATTTTCATTTATAGGTGTCCAATATTCACTGATTTTGTTTTAGCAACAATATTCAGCTTCATAAATCAAATGTAAATCTTGTAAGTTACTGATTTTCCTAATGTAACATGTTTTGGCCATCTTTTATATCTGTCTAATGGGTTTTTTTTATAAGCTAATTAATTAAAAAATAAGTAGGCATAATATTGAATAATTTTACATTATTGTATAATTGGAAATAATTAAGGACATTGTTAAATTTCTGTCGAAGGAACAAGATTTTGGTTTTGTTCAATGTTTAAATTCATCCATTTGTGGATGGAACTACTATATAAAAGACCTAGTAGATTTTTTTTTTTTACATTTGTGTTTGAGTTTTTATCAGAATATTTGTCATGTGTATTATTATATTTTCAATGAATATTTCAACTACTGATTCTGGTGTGAACACGTGGTAGATAGTTGCAGGTTTTTATATCAACATTTAAATCAAACGTTTTGCTCTTTTATAAGAGCATATTAGATAATTTGCACAAAAGGAATCCTCCTTTAGAAATTTGTAAGCTATATGTTATAAGGTTATTCTATATCTCTGCTGATTTGTTACGCATGCACTTATTGGACTTGTTTACAATGGTGTATTTCTTAGTGATACTGTTTTAGCTGTAGATATAGGCAGATGGATAAGACGAGCACAATAAGCAATGCTTACTTTTGGCAAAATAGAAGTGAAAACGATAAAAGCCACTTGTAGTGTAGTATTTTAAAATTGTGTGTGATGTTTTCTCATTAATTTCCATCTCCATTGTTCAATATTATGGAAGTCACAATTCTGCTTTTCAACTGTAGTAAATTACCGTGAGAGAACAGCAAATTCTTAAATTGAAAGTTATAATTAGCAGAAAACACATTATTAATAACAAAAAAAATGTTAAATGAATCCTGCTCTGGAAATCTTTCCCACAGACCTAATCCAAAATATTGAGACCACTTTTTCAGTGCCGCTCCGTCCCGCCTCTCTTTGGTTCAATCCCTCACACGGACCAACATTATTCAAAACGGAGTGCAAATAATCTTCTCCATAGGGCCTTGTGGGTAAAGTGAATTCCGTAGCATCCCTTTCAGTCATTGCCCACTGGGTATTTAGAGCAGATTTCTGCTGATGTAGAACATCCGCAAACACGTGTAGTGAGGAATCATGTGAATGGGTTTACCCAGAAGTCCCTTCTGCTTTTGGAGGTAACTGTGTGCATGTATTATCCAGGAAGTGTAGCTTAATTTTTTCTCCTAACTTTTTTTTTTTTACTTCTCTTTCTAACTCATTATTTTAGTGAGACTGTATTCAAAATAAAAAAAATAATAATGAAGGGCCAATTCCACAACTCTGGGTGTGAATAAAAATAAACAGTGCCAAAAAAGAATGAGACCTGCAACCTTTTGGCTTTCCGACTTTTGTCAAACTACAACTCCCAGAATTCTGGTATCTATAATATAAATGTCTAGTGGCGTGTGTTTGTCTGTCTGTGTGTGGAAAAAATAAAACCAAGCTGCAGTGCCACCTGCTGGGCGGAGTTATACACTGACCTACTAAATTCTTAGTGTGTGTGGGGAAAAACATTCAGAAAGGGCTGAAATTTGGTATACTAAGATGTTTTTAATTTGTTAATTTAATTTGTTAATTGTTAAAAGTGTTTATAAAGATTTAAAAAAAATATATATATATTTCTTGAAGGAGAAGTGACAGTTGGGAGTGGTTGGTGGTTGCCGGGGGTGACAGTGGGGAGTGGTTGGTGGTTGAGGCCTGGGCTATGGCCCAAATGCATGACAAGAACCTTTTTAACACCTTAAGTAGCTTGATTTGACTAGAATGCATGAGTATCATGCACGGGTTAACTTGTATACTATACTTTCGAACTATACAAGCAACTAGTACATTGTTCAACCTGAATTTTATTTAAATCCATGAGACTTTTCACTGTATTATCCACACTATTAACAGAACATGTAACAAGTTGATCATTTTTCAGTTATAGACATTTAATAAATACAAATTAGTTAATTCTGTTCTACTTTAGTGTTGGGATATGATTGTTTTGAGGACCCAGGATTAGGAGTCGTGTGTGTGTACTTAAAATCAGTGAGCTTGCAAATGGCATGTGGCCACTTCCTGGAGAACAGGCTGTCTAAGGATCTTGGCTATTATTGTGACAAGAAGATTTTCTGCTTTTAGCAGAGGAATCAGCACAAGATGTTGGGACTGTTAATTTCAGCTTTTCATGGTGTCTGTCACCGGCCTGATGAGGAGGAAGAGGTGGGTTTCTGGGAGAGAATGCAGCATGTCCCAGCAGAGGAAGCACCCGTCTGCACAGAACACTTCTTATTAGCTGGCTGGTCTCTGAAAGCAGCCAGGGAGTGACAAGCTGGCAAAGCCAGGACCGGCACACTGTGACAGGCGAAGGCAGCCGGCCCTATTGTCTGTCCTTGATGAGCATAGAGAATGTGAGGGGCACATCAGTATTCAAATAGTCTTCATTCTCCCTGCCATTCAGCTGCTGAGCTGCAGCTCTACATTTCCTCATACACATTAGATGTATTCTGACTGCATACAAAGTACCTTGAAATGTGACCATGATAACTTCTTCCCGACCCCATTTTGAACACTATTTTTGGATGCAATACGCAGCCCTTTATTTTTACAAGTTTGTCACATGTACTATTTTTATTGTGTTTGGTATGTTATTTTTTTATGTCTATGTGTATTATTGTTTCATAAATATATCCTCAATTGTTCAAATAAAATGAACAGACCAGCACACCAGAGTACAAAAATACAAAATAATTTTGATAAAGTAATAGAAAAATACAAAAATATCCAACAGAATTTAAAGAAAAAGATTTATTACGAAACATTTCCTGACCAACGATCGTTTCAGTTCAGGGGCTGAAATGATTGTTAGGCAGGAAATGTTTTGTAATGTATCTTTATTTGATTTCTTTTGGACTTTTTTGTATTTTTTTTTTTTTTTCTTAAAAATATTTTGGATTGTTCACTCTGGCTTACTGGTGCTGGTCTGTTCATTTTACAATGAAGGATATGCAATTTACTATATTTACTATAAACAGCACTTTTGTGTTACTTTTTTGGTAGTTAATGGAGTGCATCCACCTCTATCTAGTTTTGTGTGTGTATATGTTTATATGTGTATAACAGTCAAGTCCATAAATATTGGGACATCGACACAATTCTCATATTTTGGGCTCTATACACCACCACAATAGATTTGAAATGAAACTAACAAGATGTGCTTTAACTGCAGACTTTCAGCTTTAATTTGAGGGTATTTACATCCAAATCAGGTGAACGATGTAGGAATTACAACGGTTTCTATATGTGCCTCCCACTTTTTAAGGGACCAAAAGTAATGGGACAATCGACTTAAAAGCTATTTCATGGACATGTGTGGGCTATTCCCTCATTATTTCATCATCAATTAAGCAGGTAAAAGGTCTGGAGTTGATTCTAGGTGTGACATTTGCATTTGGAATCTGTTGCTGTCAACTCTCAATATGAGATCCAAAGAGCTGTCACTATTAGTGAAGTAAGCCATCATTAGGCTGAAAAATCAAAACAAACCCATCAGAGAGATAGCAAAAACATTAGGTGTGGCCAAATCAACTGTTTGGAACATTCTTAAAAAGAAAGAACGCACCGGAGAGCCCAGCAACACCAAAAGACCACGGAAAACAACTGTGGTGGATGACAGAAGAATTTTCTCCCTGGTGAAGAAAAACCCCTTCAACAACAGTTGGCCAAATAAAGAACACTCTCCAGGAGGTAGGTGTATATGTGTCAAAGTCAACAATCAAGAGAGTACTTCACAAGAGTGAATATAGAGGGTTCACCACAAGATGTAAACCATTTGTGAGCCACAAAAACAGGAAGACCAGATTAGAGTTTGGCAAACAACATCTAAAAAAGCCATTACAGTTCTGGAACAACATCCTATGGACAGATGAGACAAAGATGAACTTGTACCAGAGTGATGGGAAGAGAAGAGTATGGAGAAGAAAGAAACTGCTCCTGATCCAAAACATACCACCTCATCAGTGAAGCATGGTGGTGGTAGTGTCATGGCGTTGGCATGTATGGCTGCCAATGGAACTGGTTCTCTTGTATTGATGATGTGACTGTTGACAAAAGCAGCAGGATGAATTCTGAAGTGTTTCGGGCAATATTATCTGCTCATATTCAGTCAAATGCCTCAGAACTCATTGGACGGCGCTTTACAGTGCAGATGAACAATGATCCGAAGCATACTGCAAAAGCAACCAAAGAGTTTTTTAAGGCTAACAAGTGGAATGTTATGCAATGGCCAAGTCAATCACCTGACCTGAATCTGATTGAGCATGCATTTCACTTGATGAAGACAAAACTGAAGGGAAAATGCCCCAAGAACAGCAGGAACTGAAGACATTTGCAGTAGAGGCCTGGCAAAGCATCACCAGGGATGAAACCCTGCGTCTGGTGATGTCTATGCGTTCCAGACTTCAGGCTGTAATCGACTGCAAAGGATTTGCAACAAAATATTAAAAAGTGAAAGCATTGATGTAGGATTGTTTAGTTTGTCCCATTACTTTTGGTCCCTTAAAAAGTGGGAGGCACATATAGAAACCGTTGTCATTCCTACACTGTTCACCTAATTTGGATGTAAATTTCCTCAAATTAAAGCTGAAAGTCTGCAGTTAAAGCACATCTTGTTAGTTTCATTTCAAATCCATTGTGGTGGTGTATAGAGCCCAAAATATGAGAATTGTGTCGATGTCCCAATATTTATGGACGTGACTGTATATGTATATCATACATACATGCAAAAGTTTGGGCAACCATTAGTAATAACAGGTTTCATGTGAAAAGAAGTTGACTCAACCTCTGCAGGGTACAAATGTAAACATATTTCTACACATTTTAATGCACAACTACTATTTCATTGCTTATTTCAGCCGATTGTAAAGAAATCCTAAAACCCTGAATGGGTTTTATGCAAAGGTTGGGGCACCCTTCCAGCTGATTTTAACTTCAGTCGATTTTTAACTTAAGCTCATTTAAGTTTTGAAAGTAAACATTGACTGTTGAAAAGCAAGGAAAAGGGGCATGGTCTGACAGCTATACTAACTGGTTGTGTTTTTCCCGAGCTCCAGAACACCAAGGACCATTTTCGTCTCCTGAGGGGTCCTCCCTGTCGCTGTAGGAGCCTTTCACTAGCCCCTGCACGCCGCAGTGTTACCCTCACACAGGGGAAGCTCTCCAGAGACCTACACCTACTCTAGAGCGGCCTGAAGACCTGAGGCCTATTTGGTATCTGAAGCCGTGGGACGGAGTGAGCGGGCCCTGGCGATCCCACTGCCACAGGTGTGTATTCCGGTCCCGCCACTGCGACTCCCACCTCCATGTATCGGGCGGGGACTCCCTCCTCAGGGTCAGCTAGGACATTGCTGGTGCAGCCTACATCTGAGACCAGGCGCTCTCAGAGACCTCTCCTGCCAGCTACACCCGCCCACTGAGAGGATCACCACAGGCTCATTATCTCACCTACCTAGCCCGGTGAGTATTCTACACTGATGTAATGCTTCCGATTTATGCGAGTCCTCCCACCTCCGTGGGCTCGTTTTTTGTATTTTACACCACTACTCTGTTTGGGTCTACCACACCCCCAACTATACCTGTTTAACTCCTGAACTTTCTGTTCTCCCTCACCATGCCTAAGGGTGGAAGAAAATCTCGCTCCAAAGGCCTTCAAAAGTATTTTTTGAAACGGATGACTCCAGACGCTCGTTGGGCGAGGACAGACTCACCACATAGTTCTGCTGACTTGGATTCGAATGAGGACGACACATCCCCATTATTAGACGGGACTTCCTATCTCTAATCAAGGAAATGAAAGAACTTAAGTCTTCCGTCCACTCAGGTTCAAACGGCACTTCGCTCACTACGTGCGCAGGTGACCTCTATCGACGAACGCACTGATCAAGTGGAACGGAGGCTGGAAACTGTGGTGTCTTCCAGGACAGGGTTGGAGGAGGAAATTGTCCATATTCACAATGATTTGACATCTGTCCAGAAGCGCCAGGAGGATATGGATAATCGGGCCAGACGGAGCAATCTAAGCATAAAGGGCATTCCGGAAACAGTCAAATCTCCACACCTGCGCCAATACCTTAAGGAGGTTTTCTCCCAACTGGCCCCTGAGGTCCCGGAGGAACACTTACTGCTGGATAGGGCCCTAAATACCTGGTCACCTGACAAAAACTAGCCTAGGGATGTTATTCTACATCTTCATTTCTACACAGCCAAGCAGATGTTTTTACGTGGGGCCAGGAAACTACACACTCTAACATATGAAGGCCATAACATACAGATCTTCCAAGACCTGTCGCCGACCACTCTTACTGGGGCAAACTCTCGTCGTCTAGCCAAACAAACATATCCTACGAGATCATAATGTGCGATAATGGTGGGGCTTTCCTTTCCGCCTCTTCCTTTGGCATCAGGAACGCCAGGTCACCGCACACACACTCAAGAAGGCAAATTGGTTATTACTCAGGTACCTGCAATTTTGCAGGAATATGTAGATCTGAATAATACTGGGAATTTGAACATAGATGCCTTCTACGCTACACATTTATTGCTAAGGAATGTATACCTGGCTCACCCATCTTAAATAGTCAATGTGGTGTATAATAAATGTGAGCAGCATAAAAAGTTGTGACAGAGGATTCCTTCCTGGGACCATGTTAGGAATAAGCAGAGCATCCGTTCTTTCCTGTTTCCACTGACCCCAGCCCATAGGCAAAGAAATCGTCATCCGTTCTGGAGTGCCAAATAACTAAGGCGATCTAGTTCATCATCAAAAGATATACCTGCACTTTGGTATCCATGTAGGAAAATGTTAAAAAAAAATATATAAAGGCATTTGGGTAGCAAAACCATTTTAATCAGTATTATGCAGCAGTCCACTGATGGACACTTTATGGCCCACCCTCTTGCTTGTCTGAACTCTCTGCTGCTTCTAAGGACACAAGGGACACCAGGATCCCTGACTAGGAGGGGAAGGACTGATATTAGACTCGTTCCAAATAATCTTCTTACTATATTTTTATGTACTTGTAAACTACTGTTTATTAAAGACTTGATTCATATTACTATATATTCCTGTTTTCTACACATTTTCAATTGTCCACTCTGTCTCTAAGTAAGGGATTTATACCCGATAAGAGCTCTTTCAGGTCTGGTAGCCATAGGACAGAGGAGATACAGTGATGTCAGAAATACTACAGATAAGATTAATACAATTTAAATGGTGTGTAGCCATCTACTCTACTCCTGCATAATTAACATATGAAAACAACAAGAGTGCCTAAAGATGGCAGGCACTTTGAATATTCAACTGATTATTTAAATAAATAATTTGAGGTTTGTGCTAATTGTACTGTTGCGAAGGGGTCCCTCAGTATCACAACCCATTCTCACCCCTAATCATTGTCTCTTAAATTGCTTACTATTAATGTCAAAGGGCTGAACACTCCCAAGAAATGCTTTATTCTTTTAGCTGCCCTAAAGAAGTCGCACACAGAGAAAGTCCTCCTGCAAGAAACCCATCTTTCAAGGGAAAGCTTTTCTCCCAAATATATTTTGCCTCCACCACCTCTAAACTTAGAGGAATGGCCATTCTTGGATGCCAGTCAGAATCACGGATGGCCGCAACAGAGTCTGGTAAATAAAAATGCCAAGGGCCACCTGCTCATAGGAGGCGATTTCAATATGATCAGATCCAAATCTAGATAGATTCCCTAAGACCACGATCCCCTCCACACCTAGTGCTCACCCTATCAGACTGTCCAAACAATTCTCCATGCTCAAAGAACTTTCTCTTTTAGACACCTGGTGGGTAGCTAATTGCAATGATAGAGGCTGTATCTTCTGTTCCCATCCACATGGGGTCTACACCCGTATCGACTATTTCCTTGTAGACTCCCGAGCAGCTTACAATCTCTTGGGAGCTGAGGTTCAGCTGTTCATCTGGATAATGTGTGTATAATAGCTTCCCAGCAGGATATTACACAAAACATTGCTGGTGTTCTAAGCCCTAAGTTTTCCCAGTGGTTTAACTCCATCCTTGATGGGGCCTCCTTTGACTCTGCCACAACCAGAGCCCAGATCATAGTCATACCGAAAGAAAACAAGGATTCCCTCTCTTTGTAGTAGTTACCGCCCCATTTTATTATTGATGGTTGATGGTCTATCTGAAGATCTTTGCTAAAATCCTAGCAAATCGCGTCCACACTGTCCTCCTGATGCTAGTACATCCTGACCAGGTTGGATTTGTCCCCGGCCGCAGACAACACCAGACGGACCATAGATCTAATCCACCATATTAATGAATGCAGGTTGCCATTTATCCTATTGCTAGACAAAGAGAAGACTTTTGACTGCATTGTTTGGCCCCTTATGATGAGGACTCTTGCTTCCATTGACGTTGAGGACCACTTTCTCTCTGGGCTCTGAGCCCTATACCCCACCACCTCAGCCCAGGTGAGCAGCTGCTCCTCCCCTCCTTTAACATTCTTAATGGGACCCGCCAGGAGTTTTCTCTGTCCCCCCTCCTCTTTGCTTCAACCCAGACATCAATGGTGTACAGCTATCCTCTAGCACTCATAAGATCACGCTCTATGCAGACGATATGCTCCTCACCATCACTAACTCCTTAATGTTCCTCTCTAACTTATTTCAGTAACTCCACCTCTTTTTCACCCTTTCGAATTTCAAAATTAACACTACTAAAACAGACATACTAGACTTCCACATCCCCTTTAAATAAAAGCAACTCCTAGAACCAAATTTACCCTTTCATTGGAAATCAACATTAGATATCTAGGTATCGCACTCACTAGAGAAGTGGAGCGTCTCTATCAGGCCAACTACCTTACCCTTATAACCAGCATCAAGAATGATTTGGCATCCTGGGATAAACTCATGATATCATGGGTGGGCTGGATCACCTCAGTGAAAATTAACCTGCTCCCCAGGTTATTGTATCCTTTTTATCCCCTCCCTATTAAGGTCCTTACTGCATCCATTAAAATGCTGTACTGGTCGCACAAGTGACACAGGATCCCTGCTTGCATTTTCCAATGCTCCCCCATGACAAGGGCCTTGGCATACCAAACCTATAGAATTACCACTATGCAGCCTACCTAGCCCAATGTGTTCAATGGCACTCCCCTGGGGAAATCACCGATCTGCTCTGCCCTCTGGCTACCTACCACGCAATGTCCAGTCTCTGCTTGCTCTCCCTTTCCATCTGGTCCTGCAGTAACAAAATCCAAATGTCTCTTTCCGCTAACTTTAGAGATGTGGTGCTGGTCATCAACACTTGGTCCTCCCCAGTGATCTACTGAACAAGCTGATTATAAAAAAAATGTGTAATAACATATTCACCCGGTTCAATGCCATGACTATTGGTTTCTGGCATATACAGTGACGGCAGTTTTTAAAGGTTTTCTGCTGCTGTCTCTGCTGTTTGCTCATTTTTAGCAGATAATTAACAGTCACTTCACTGTCATTCTTCAAATCGTACTGGGGATCTAACATCATATAAGGTTGTCTTTACCAAAAAGGTGACAGGTTAAGAGGTGGTCTAGGAGTGGTTCTTATACTATGTTACATAAGTAGCACAGCTTCCGGTCATGTCAACCCTCTTTCAGCCATCACCTTGCTCAACTTTTTCTTGGTAGTGCCATTTAAACCTCTGTACTTTCCCATTGGCTTGTGGTCTATGTGTAGTTTACTATCTATGCCCATGAGTTTACACATTGTTTGAAACACATAACCAGAGAAATGGGTACCCCGATCACTTTCACTGACCCTGGGAATACCTACACACAAACTCTTGTACAATTTTATTTGCAGTAAACAGAGCAATATTTGTTGCAGCTGGATAGGCTTCTACCCAATTAGAGAATACGTTGATGCAAACCAACACATACTTACAATTTTTACAGGGTGATAATTGTATGAATTCGATCTGAATTACCTGGAAAGGGTCTGTAGGAGGGATGTGGGATGGTTCAGTTGGTATCACCTTCTCTTTATTATTTCTCAGGTAAATAAGGCATGAAACTGTTTTCTTACTAGTATGAGAGGAGAAGCCAGGAGCACACCAGTATGCACCTACTAATCTACACCTATCTTCTCTACCTAAATGCATTAACCCGTCCGCCACTTATGCTAAGCTTGGTAAGTATGCTTTGGGAACTACCGGCCTACCATTCCTATCTTTCCATAGTCCTGTCGCTTCCTGTCCACATCTCTTTGACTTCTAGAGGGAATTTTCCAGTTGGGAGCACATCTGTTGCATGTCGATTTAACGTTTGAGTGCTGAGAGCTTGGAACACCATTAAATTTTAATTTTCTAGAAATATGTCTGAGTTTAGAATCACAGGCAAAGCTGCAGCTCTCTTTGCTTTGTCTGCTCTTCTATTACCCATAGAAACAGGGTCAGTGTTGTGACTATAGACATGGCACTTGATTACTGCCACTGAACGTGGTAGTTGTGTGGCTGTCAGTAGTGCTTTTGTGTGTTCTGAGTGTGCTTTGGGTGTACCTGCTGCTGTCAAAAAGTTTCTTAGATGCCATAGAGTCCCAAATTTATGAACTACCCCAAAGGCATACCTTGAGTCATCGTAGATTTTAACAAATTTCCTCTTGCATGTTCTTTTAAGAGGTATAAGTTCAGCTACTTGTGTCAAATATAATGGCCCTATGGGTTCAATCTCTATGATGTTTGTCGTCTACTACAGCATATCAAATGCACAATTGATGACTGCTCCCGTTGATGTAAAATATTAAGTCAGCATTTACTAAAAGGATGTCGCTAATGGCAGGTGTGACTGGATCACTTATAAATAACTTGTGGTATAAATTTATTTAAAGAAAATGGTTCAGGGCGCTTACTTATATAATTGCAAATTTACTTATTTTTGATATTGTGTGTATGTTGGTAAAGGAGATATCTTTATTTCTGAGACCAGGGGAAGAAATTTTTGTTTTAACTTTACTAGAGGAAATGCATTATATATCTGATACAATAAGCCTTTGTTGAGGAAGTTGTTTGTGTATCTTGGAGTAGGGAAATTACTTGTTTGGTGTTTTGTGACTTTCTTTGGGAATGTGTATTCTGCAGCTGTCTGAAGAAAGGACCCATGTTAATCTCATGTTAATTAGACATTTTGATGTGTGATGGTCCAGCCTCTGAAAGCACAGGAGGGTTTAATTAAAACTTGCTACTAGATCTCCTGCGACTAAAACAAGATGCAGGAAATCGCAGCAAGTTTAAGGATATCACAGATATGTGTAAATTATTGTTAGCTTTGCATTGCATGTAAATCCATGTTTGGGTAAACAAATTGCATCCTGGTTCTAAAAATAGCTCAGATCTCAGGGTGCTGGCTTACCTTGTAAGGCTGTGTTCAAATCTGTATAAAAAGCACTGTCTTGTATTGAAAATTGTTCTTGTTCCATCTGACCTGCTCCCTGGTACCTTCAACCAGGTGAGCAAATAAACATCACTTGCTTCAAAGACCTGCTTGGAAACTTCTCTTTCTCTGTGACCTACAGATTAGACTCAAAATGGAATCCCGGCTGTTTGAGGTTTGGACCCAGCATCCAGTACCACCGCTCTGCCCACTACCCAGCAGCTCTGGCCAGTGGGCAGAGCGGCCAGGGGGGATCCATCCACAGCAACCCTGATCCATAAGAAGAGGTCAGGAGTACCAGCCCAGGTACACCAGCAACGGGGTACAGTCGCAGCATCAGTTACCCAGAAGAAACCTGGTACTGGATGCTGGTAAGGATTTAAGCACCTCCTACTGCGGTTAGAGGGCTAATGAAAGGGAACTGTGGCAAAGTAAGTCCAGCCGGTTCCCAGCAACAACAGACAGGGTGGCATAGGCGGTCCATCCTGACACAGCAGGTCTCGCCATGAAGGTCTGATGTAACTGCTTCAGTCATGTGTATCCTCCACTCTTTGTGCCTTATGAGGCACATATGGTAGGAAATTTGCTGAATTGAGGGCATTACACATTTTGATTGTAACGTTTGCAGGTGCCATAAGGGCAAGTTCCCATTTAGCAACTCTGGCAGATGAGACATGCCTAGTCTGAGCCAAGTACAGCTACTACACGTTCAGTATGGAGTGTTAAATCATGACCCAATACTACGTCCTCACTCTTCTCTAGTAGAAGAACATCTGCTGCTACTGTTCTTAAACAAGTAGGGACTGGCTACAGTGTCCAATTCTGCAATGTACTAGGCTACTGGTTGGTTACCCTCACCATGTTTTTGTATCAGACTTTCCTTGAGTGCTAGGAAAGCTCTTTCCGTGTGCTCAGTATGTTGTACTCTATCTGGTTTGGTGGACGACACTAATTCCTACACATGTAATGCCAGAATAGAGAAAGTGTCCGTTAGAGAAGAGTCTGAGCACAATAACAAATCATCAACTTATTGTATCAGAACAGATTTACAAGTAGGTTTAAAAGATTGTAAATAGTCATGCAAGGCTTGAGAGAAGATACGACTGTCAATGAACCCCTATAGCAATTGAGTCCAAGTGTATTGCACCACCCGAAAAGTGAACACACAGGTACTGACAGTCAGGATGTAGAGGAACAGAAAATAAATTATTCTACCCTTTATGGAACGGAGTATAACCATTAGCCTTTGCGGAATTGTCAATACATCCAGTGCTTCCTGGGCATTCATTTCTGGAATATCTAGAAATGCACCATCAGGTGTTTAACACATGATACATCCCATCTTACATCGCAGGCCTCTCCCAAGAAGGTTAGTATGGACCACCACTACAAACAAGTAAGTAACCTTTGTCAGATTAGCCAAAGCGTATTGGTTCATCTCTCCTGTTGTTGCCACCTATAAAAATTTTCCCACTAAGAGACAAGTTCAAAGTTCATGTTAGCACAGATCTGGTGCCCCTGTATCTACAAGAAAAGATTGTTTATTGTTTGCAGTATCAATTAACCTACTTGGTTCTTTGAGTTAATTGCCAATTAGATGTACAGGTAGTGGCCTAGATCTCATTGTGAAAATCTCCCTTGCTTTTGTCTGTCACTATTGTGGTCTCGCACGATGTCAACTGCACAAGTACGCAAATCATTAGACCTGTAGACCTTTTGCTGTCACATGGAATGTGCATACCTACAAATCTTCCCCTCTGTGTGTACAATTTTTTCCCCATCTCTTCATTTGGAGTGATGTGAGGTGTATGCCCTGGTTCTCCATGATAGTAGTATGCGCGCGTAAGTGTGAGTGCTTACGGCACTATACTTTGTGCTATATGATGGAGGTTGCTGTCGCTGCTGATGGTAAAGATTGTATACGTGTACATGTGCTTACAGTTGGCACTCTATAGCTCTTTCTTTTTACTTATAGTTTGGTCTAGATTAATAGTGGACTCTAAGAGTATCCACAGTAATCCCTCTCCAATAGCGTACTGATGTGTGGACTCTTATTTTTAAATCTTCTTTAAATCCATTCATCCATACAGCTGCTACTTGGTGATTTACATGAGTTCTGATATCTGTGACACCAGTATATCTAGTCATCTCAGATAAAGCCCTTGAAAAGTACTCCACAGCCCCCTT
Organism: Mixophyes fleayi; assembly: GCF_038048845.1. NCBI lineage: Eukaryota > Metazoa > Chordata > Amphibia > Anura > Limnodynastidae > Mixophyes > Mixophyes fleayi. The sequence continues at coordinate 409,578,218 of NC_134402.1, read as the reverse complement.
ATTTTCTTTGTTTAGTTGTAAAACGTTTATGCCAATCCAGCACAACAGGAACAGCAACAGCTAATTGTGATACAATATTGGCATTATTATTTTGATTTAATTCAGTTAGAGCAATGTCCTCTTCAAATTTTGTGTCCTTAATCAGCTTAGCAACATATGTACCTTCAGAAAGACATGCTCTGAGCAATGTTCCCTTCAGACTTTTAGATAAATTCGTTCTAGGATCGGGGAAATCGGAAATAATTGAGTGGAATTCAGCCCTGCTCCACGAACAATACATGGTAACATTTCTCACCGGTACTACCCCATCATCACAAGCCCTGCCATCAGGGACAACAATGGTACATAAAGAATATAACCCAGCAACTTGCGTAGACTCCAGTTCAAGAACGGAGAAAGCTCCAAAGCCTCTAAAGTTTTAATGAAATCCCCCCTTCCCCACACACACACACACTGCTTTATTTAGTTTGCAACATGCACAGAGGTGCTCACTTCTGAGTGGTCAGCCCCGGCATTTGGAACCGACAACGTTACAGCCCCTCCCATATGTTAGGGTCGGCCATCTTGTTTACGTAACATGTGAGCACAGCGAACACAAGTGTAGGGTCATCTTCCCCCTCACTATTATCTTTAACAGGTGATACAGGATATAATTTTGTGGCTTTGGTATGTTGCTTTACATAAGGATGGGGTGGTGCACAGGGAACATTAGGAGCATACGAATTTACAGGTTCGCGTTTTTCAATACCTAATTTAGCTCACATTCCTCACCCTCACGTTGCCATAGTTTTAAACATTCAATATGTCTAGAACACATTTTTCATGCACTAATTGCATACACTTTAACACTTAAACTCTGCAAAATATCTTTATCAAAAGTACCAACACCCTTGCGAGTTATTTTCACCCATTAGTCAGTACCCCCTGCCTGTCTGGATCCTGGAATGTTGGGGTCATGTTTGGGCAACTAACGTGAAATATGGAAAGCCTAGCAACCAGTCTAAACTCCCCCTCACAACTAACTCCAACATTAAATTAATGTAATTTTCATTAATTCCTTGGCCCTCTAGCCTCCAACCCGCCCTGACCCATCATTAAATATATAGCTTGTGCACCCCATGCTACCCTTCTTCCATCCAGTTCTCTATATAACTTCTTGCTTCACTTGATGCCTGCACACATGGGATGGCGAGTTCCCCACATGATTTGCTGTCAGTGAGTTGGAAAAAGAAGTGTGAAGTGAGTGGTATAAACACATATTGGAGAGAAGGCGACGATGGATCAGGCTAAACCACATATTAAAGGGCTCTTGCACTAGCATGTTTAAAAACCAGTTTGGTACTTGAAGTGACACAGGTGTAGTAGCATAGTGCAAACATAGAGGTAGAATGAATGGGTGCCAGACCAATTCACATTGAAATCACACTTCTTTATTCACTCCTCCATCACATTAGTAATTATACTCGATAGTGATTCCCTAGTGTACATCACAGCTTACACTGACCCTGGGAATAGTCCCTCTTTTGTTTGACCAGTAATGTCTCTCACCCTCTGTCATCTGGCCTCTCTCCGTCCAGTTGGGCAACACACTTTACAAATACCTGGGCACATTTTCAGTTATCATGTCTCTGCACTCTTTGGGAAGCCATGATGACATTGTTGACTTGGTGCACTAGTGGTCCACCCATATCTTACAATATTTTTGGTCCACTTAACTCCATCCAGCACTCACTAAAACCTGTAGTCTCCCTCCTGGATCTCAGACTAGCTTGTCTGCTGAATTACAGCTTACTGCCACTACAGTCTCAATGTAGGGCAGTGCTCGAAGGGGATGATGCGGTCAGTTCAAATGGAACTCCCGGAAGGTATTTTAGCTCTTGGTTCTAAGGGGGTACTACTTGTCCTAATGGGAACAAAAAAACAAACTTTCAGGCATTGGAGTAAATATTTAAATCTTCTGATCCCATCACAGATCTTATAACATGCCACTCTCATTTATGATTAATCACTTGGGCACTTGTTTACTAAATAGCTGTCCGTTAAAACCATGCTATACTAAGCCCTACTAATATATGGAATGATGCATTTCTTCTGCGACCATATATAACAGCTGTTCTGTCCTCACTATAAACTTACCTTTGACCCGAGTAAAATCAAACAGACAGCATAACCACTCGTACTTAAATAATCCAATCTAGATGTGAAGATCTGAACAATGGTGTTTATTTAAGTAATAAAGAACATGTGACTTCAACCTGTAAAACTGTAATACAGAAATGATAGAAAGCAATCACAATATGTACAGATATAATGCAATGAAATCATGGCATAACTTGACACAAAATCTTACCATCAATGATGTGATACAAGGAGGAATATACTGCATCTCTAAAATGGTGACCTCTTATCATTCCCCTTAATCCACTGAGAACTAACTACGGAGGCCTTAGTGGTCAGTTTAAGCTGATACTAGGCTGGCCACTAGATGGAGTTTACACAGAAACTATTGCATATGTAAAACAACAATGCTGAGGCATAACAAAGGCAATAGTCTGCAGGTTTGAGGTTACTTCTCATATCTGTCATAATTTACAGTAGGAATTGCATTCCCTATAGTACACAGGTTTGCTTAATAAAAATTGAATATATTACATCAGAACCGTTGCTACAGGTTTTGTTTGGGTTTTTGTTTTTTTTTTGCATATCACCTGTGCTTTCTATATTGAATAATGCATCCTTCTGATAAAAAATTATGATGGAATTAGAAGTCACATGACTATGTTGAGCTGTTTTTATTCAGCTCATTTAAATCTAAGGTGACTTCTAATACCTGTAGCAATTAGTAGGTGTTGCACATTATACCTTATAATGCACAAATTCTTATGAGCACTGAAATGAAGACTTCAAAACTCACCTATTATACAGATATTATTTACTAAAGCTAATAAAGATTAGCGTAACATAAGTATTCTATAGATATACGATAGATATTTTTTACAGGCATTTATAGAAAGGTCAATCTCGCCTATAAATTATATAATGTTATATTGTAAAATTATTTATATCTGTCACTTATAGGAAAGGAGGTGTATTAAAGAGCAAATCATTTGCTTTCTCCTTTTTTATCTTGATTATAGAGCAATAATAATTTATTGCTATTTAAGTGAGTGCTGGTAATATTTCTCTAGCATCTAACTTGTGTTGTTACAGGGGCTCATTTCTTTAAAAGCTCTCGTTTCTGTTTAAATAAAGACCAACAATGTGAATTAGGAGGAAAATTGGGGAACTTACGGGCTGAATTAAAATGTAATTTCCTTTCGAATCTCTTATGGGTGAAAGGAGACGGTTTGAAGGCCTTTTTACGTGCAGTGTTTTATTCAGAAAATGCCTTCTTGTTTGCTTGTTCGTGCTTTTTCTTTGAATCTTAAGACCACCACAATCCTCTTATTCCATTAAAATGATTGTAAACAGGGGGAAAAAGGGCTTTTACAAGGTATTCAAGTGCAACAGTCCTAGAGAAACAAAAATCAACACTGCAGCAGTCTAATTGATGCTGTTTTTATATGAAACGAAGAGAACTAAAAATGCACTCATCTCCTTATTTCAGCAATCAGAGCTGTGCTAAATGGAAGTAAAAAGAGCCGGGCACTTTAATTCCGCTTTAGGGTACTACTTAAAACTACAAATAATAAGTTACAGGAATTATTGTTCAGTAAATTAGGGAGATGGTTATGCTATGATTCCTAGACCAGAGATTCTAATGATGCTTCGGTCCACTCAACCAGCTCTTAACCATCTCAATGAGTCTGTCATTTCTTTCAGATGAGAGCTTGTTAAAATCATTTCCACAACATCTCTTGGGTTGGCTTACAGCCTGTACAGAGCACAGACTCTGATTATATGACACAAGTTTACCAAACATGTTTATAGGTGTCTTCTGCCAAAGGTAAGAAGCAGTTCCTACTCTCACTTTTTGGCGCCAGGGATGGATCTAGTATTTGCTTTTAGGGTGGGGGGTTTAGCAGAGTTCACCCACCTAGAGACCCCTCTCCCTGTCTCTATTGGGACACACTGATTTGGGAATGACTAGAACTATTCACCAGAGTGTGGAAACCTCCCACTACTCTGGTTTGTGAATGGCCAGCACCATCCAGCAACACTGTCATACTCGGTAACTGCATTTGTACACTGCATGGCTTCATATGGTGGCTGAGAAGCAGGACAAGGATGTGACCCTGCTGCGTGGATTTGGCAGGATCCTCTGCCTATTTCTTTACCTCCAGGCACATCTATGCAGTGTGCAACCCTTGCTAGGACTGATATACCCCCTCTTGATCCATCTATCTACTACTCATTACCATGGTTTTGCAGAGCAGAAGTTCACAATGGCCGATGGAAGGCTTGAACAGAGTGAGGGCATTTCTTACTAAGAAATAGAGATTTCACTTTGTAGAGTGATATTATTGAAATCCGATAAGGGCGGATGAGGACACATTTTTAAGGCTGTTCACTGCCGTTTCACTCTAGAGTAGGAGTACGTTTATTCCAGCTCAGTGGAAATACTAAACTGCGGGTTTGAAAAAGTGGAGATGTTGCCTATAGCAGCCAATCAGATTCTAGCTGTCATTCTGTAGAATGCACTAAATAAATGATAACTAGAATCTTTTTCAAACCCACAGTTTAGCAAGTATACCCCCTGGTCTCCTCACGTAATGGGACACGTTTTGCACTTTGCAGTTACACTTTGGTAGAGAAGTGTAATTTTTAGGTGTAATTTGCTTAATATGAAAAAAAAAAGCTTTAAACACACACAAATGACACCTATAATACAGACAGCACTACTCACTCTCACGATTAATTGAAGCTTTAAATGAGGCTAAACCAAGTCATTTAGGCGGAAAAGAGAAATGTTTTATTTAATGTAAGGGTTGGTGTTAAAGTGGTGAAATCTTGGAGTTTGATAAGACATTTACACCGCTGCATAGTGCGTATCTTCAGATTTTACCAACTTTAACCAAACATCACTAGAAGGGAGCTCGGCCCATGTCACCAAATTGTATTTGACCAAAATGACCACAACAAATATTTTTCAATTGGATAAGTACATTGCTGGACATCTCTGAGGGGGACTTGTACATGTTATGCAAACGTTATGGAGTACAATATATCCTACAGCTGGCTGAGGCCTGTCTCTGGTTGAACTTAATAACCAGATCCCATGCACACATTGATCTTCTATAGAAAACATAACTTGTTCCCAGTTTTTATTTCCCTATGAAAAATCATGCCAACTGAGAGGAATGCGGAGTAAATACTGTGACAAAGACACTGGAATAGTGTTTGCAGGCAGGTATGTTAGCCCCAGGTTTTTAACCGACATGTTCTAAAAGCCCAGGGCGAGAGTTTATATTTGGGAAATGTTTCCCGTAGAGATGTTCATCTTGAGGGAAAAGCTGGTAAGGGTCCCTGGAGTGTAAATGAAGAGAGAAGGGTGGGCTCCATTTACAAGGCCCAGTCTGGGTCTTCTGTTCTGCTGTCCGACTGATTAATGCTGGCACCTGTGGGCTGAGTTCAAAAGGCTGCTAGGCAGTGGATTTAGTCTCCCACTACCTAGGGAAAGGAACAGCAGAGTCTCAGTGTGCAAGCCTGATCTTTTCTATGACAAAACCGTGCTGGAACTTCTTATGTTTTGCTTTAGTTTGCTAGTGTCGGTTCTAACATATGCTATCCATAGATTGAAGCCGAGCTATACACAATCAAAGGAATTATTATTTCATGCATGCATTGCTCGATCTATTGATCAATTGGAGAACAGGGAGAACACAACACCATCTCTTGTGTGAATAAAAACTGTTCTGTTTATTACAATCAAAATTACACAGTTTTATAGCACTCAGAAACTTTTTCTAGCATGCAAAAAGATATAACACCTGGCATCATATGTCTAAAATAATTGGGGCAATATATCTATCATGATATTAGCCTTGGAAGGTAAACAGACAAAACACTACCAATTAAAATGTAACCTAAAGAAACTATTTCTTACCAGCGCTTCTCTTATCTACTATTAACATATCCAACTCATCTAGAACATTGCCACATACTCATTATTTTTCTTTAAGACTTATACATTATATTTGAACCTTGAATATTTAATCATAAAGGCACAATACACATTTTTAAATGACTTCTATATTCTATTTTTTCATTAGTCAGGAGTGACTTGTATTTAGTTAGTGCTGGACAGGCAAGATGTTTATTTTGCCCAAAAAATTATTTTCTTGCTTAATAAAACTGGACTGGGTTATCTCTCGGTTGCTACACACTGCCATCTACCCCAGGAGCTGACACCTGTTTTCACTACCACAATCACTGTACCCATAATAGCTTATGCATCAGTGAGAAAGAGGGGGGTGATCCAATACAGTGGTGGTCAAAGGGGATAGTTTCTGCCATTATTATCCCCTTCATACCACCAGCTAAAAGAAAGCAAGACCAAAACTGTCATTATTGGGATGATGGCTCTATAAAGAAAGGGATTAAAACATTTCAGCATACTTTTGTGCAGCTTTATACCCAGTGGTGAGTGATTGTGGAGTTAGAAAGGGGGTATTAGAGAAAGGAAGCACTGTGCCTAATGATTTAATATTCCACTTTCTACATTTGAGAAATCATACAGAGGTACAAGTACATTTTTTGACGTTTTGTATGTGAATAGCCTATAGCAAAAAAAATAAAACGCACCTACTCTCTGTTTTTTCTTAAAGCCAAAGATCAGTGTTTTCTCCCCAAAGTGCTCCAAAAAAAGTGCATAAAAACACAGGAGTGCAGAAGTTTCGGCCCTCCTCAAAAGAGGAATGGTCCATTTATCTTTAACCCAATGAAACCAAAAGGTCCAACAGGGAGCAGAGGTCTTCAGTGCCCTCTTTACCGCAAGGCTGGCAGGGGGAGGGGTCCTTTTGCCCTGGGCTTTGCCAAGACTTTCCCCAGGGCACCAAATCTTCTCCCCCATTTTTTTAAGGCGCAAACACCTGCTTAGGTTTATTACGTTCTGGATTCCCACTAAAAGCATGGGAGCGGAGTACAACCACTTCTCTTGGCATGACTACAGATGCCAGATTACACAGGATGATGAATTGGCACATTAACTTGTCATGCCGGCATTTTATAATACAGATGTGGTTTTAATGTATTTTGTTTTCGTTTTTGTATTTGATACCACCTTATTATGCTCATTTTTTTGCAATTTCTTGTTGATTAGTTTCATAATTGTTTTGCACATTAATTTAGAAACAAATTAGCTAGTATGAATGAATAAATGACGTTAATGAGTCTATGCATCAACATAATGCAATCGTCAAATTTCTCTTTTGCACCATAAAACCTGGTTCATGACACAGAAGGAAAAGGACACTTGCTTTCTGGTTGTGTAAATGAGATGAGGAAACCCTGAAAAACGTTGTCAAGTTAAAAGTGCTGTAGCCATGGCCAGATAGATTTCCATTCTCTTCATTTAAGTACACTGTAAGCTCCATGGGTATAGAAATCTCTGTGCTTAAGAAAGGAAAATATTACTTTCCACTCCTATTTTTTATTTTTATTTTGCGAATAGATATTCTCCGTCAGTCTCCTGTGTGTCCCAATTTTCACAGGACAGTCCCAGTTTTTCTAGAAGAAAATATAAATACCTGTTATTTTTGAAAATTTCACGTTCATGATGCACCCAGATTAACAGAATTGACAATAGATCTGTAGTTTTACAACATCTGGCTACCAGAAGCATTACATGGCTACTACCATGGGATTAGCACCTCGCCTCAGGTGGAAGATAGTAGAGAATAGACGTTGGGGCAATAAAATTGTAAAAAACTCAAATTAAAATCTTTGATTTCATCTCTCCCATTTACTTACCTGCCCTCCTCCTGCTGTCTGTCACCGGCACACCTCCCACTGAGGTGCGCTAGGGGCACACAATGACAGGTCAATGACTCTCCTCTTGCATAGATATTTATAGTGAGGCAGCCTATAAGGAGGTGGCTAAGCAGTCCCTAGGCAGGAACCAGGCCCATGTAGCAGAGTGTAGCTGAAGGTTACATTAATCGGCCTAGATGAAGAGACAGATCTCTTTAGCGGGTGGACATAGTATGTCGTAATGCTTCTTTCAAGTAACCATACTACCAACTGTCTTGATTTTGACATCCCGATGGGTGGGCACAAAAGGAAATGGGCTTCACAAAGTAACAGAGTGGATGTAGTTTTAAAGAAAGTTACCCATTTGTGGGCAAAGTTTGGCTGTAACAGGATGGGACTTATTCTGTCCCAATGTCATTGTTATAAATGTTGGGATGTATGACGTAACAAATACAGTGCAGATTGCAGGGCTCCAAGTGAAAGTGCCCAATGTCTGTGAGAAGTCAGCCGCAACTAACATACCCACTTCCAAAGTTCGGAAAACCAATTTACCTTGAACAAATGTCTTAGCATGAACATAATCCCAAAAATAAAAATAACATACAGTAGGATCTTTTGCATTAGGTATCGTTAAAGACAGATGCCCGTGTAATTAGATCATCATTTATTTATATAGTGCTACTAATTCCACAGCGCTGTACAGAGAACTCGCTCACATCAGTCCCTGCCCCATTGGAGCTTACAGTCTAAACCCTAACACACACACATACAGAGAGATGGAAATCGAACTCATGACCCCAGTGCTGTGAGGCAGAAGTGCTAACCACTAAGCCATCATGACTATGATAGATAATGTGATACTAATGTTCACCCAGTGCCCTTCACATTATCCTGCCCTGTAAAGTAAGGACATATTGACATTATATACCTTGGCTATTAGTGCGTATTTGTATGGAACTGTATAAACCACCATTTAACTTCTATTTAATAGTAATCTATACCAGTATGAGGACAGGGCCCTCATTTCTTAGAAAGGACTGTAATCAGATAAATTGTTTGCTCGGTAGTGGCGCGTTGGAGTTGGAACTAGTCTTTGTCTTGTATTGGATTTTGGCTGACACCTGACTGTGACTCAGTGATTGCAACTTGAGTATTCTTTGGCATCTGTTTGGTGTGAAATTTGCTGGAGAGGGGCAGGTGGCTGCCTTACAATGAACTCCCTTCACAATAGGCACCCTGTATGATAGACTTAGAATGGAGACAGCATGAATAGCTCTGGGATCGCCTCTTTACTATGACACTTTATTTTGATTTCTGCAGAGCCTGTTGGGTCTTCCTTTAGGCTTGTCTGTGTGAGAATTGTGTAGGCTTACTGTCATCCAGAGTGTATTTTCAATATACAAATCTACATTTAGAACATGTTAACATTCAATGGAAATTACGAATACAGCACAAAAGGAAGATTTACATCACAGTATTTGTTAACCACTGTTGTTACACTACATAACTTTTTTGATTAGACCTTTATTTTTTTGATTTTTGCATTAAAGTTATGCACAAAGGTGCATATATATATATATATATATATATATATATATATATATATATATATATATATATATATATATATTTATAATAAATAAATAAATAAATCATGGCCGTATCTGTGTGGAGTTTGTATGTTCTTCATCTGTTTTGCTCCGGTTTACTCTGAGTGCTCCGGTTTCCTCCCACACTCCAAAAACATACTAGTAGGTTAGCTGACTGCTATTAAAGTAACCGTATTCCGTGCGTGTGTGTGTTAGGGAATTTAGACTGTAAGCTCTATTGGGGCAGGGACTGATGGGAGTGAGTTCTCTGTACAGCGCTGCGGAATTAGTGGCGCTATATAAAGAGCTGATGATGATGACGATCAGGGACTGAATTTTTTTAAAACTTGGATGGACAATTCTAGAGTGGCAATGTAGAGTTAATTATGGCAATCCATACACTGGTTCAGACAGCCAGACATTATCTTGTGCCTAATGGTGAGTCAAACAGTCCCATAATGTGGATATGAACTGTCGTAGAATATGTTCTATACAAAAAAAGTTATAATTTCATTTTATTTTTCTGATAGAAACAGGAAGCCACCTTGAACCTCTTACCAGCATGCATCAGATGTCTGTGGGATATCACATGACAAAGAGGGAGGGCCTAGTGGAATATAACTTTTATAATCATAGTTGCCTATTCCGCTTATAACAAGCGGAATTGAGCTTCTTTTTTGTGAAGTTGCAGGTTTTTTCACTGCCGAGGGTAGCTTGTTTTTGGGCTTGGAGACGTTCTCCAAGTCCACAGGCTGCATAATCGGGGTTTTTTTCCTCTGTTACTATTTTGTGATTGGTGCATCCAGGTTTTTTTTTTTGTGGACTGGTTGTGCAGCGACATCCTCCAATGAAGTGGCGCTTTGTGGGTGGGCGGAGTCAGAGGAGGACATGGAATAAATCACAGGAAGATGGATCTACAGCAACCTACTGAAATAAGTGCTGTGACAGACACACGATCACTGCACTTATAGCAGGTAACACTGCTATATAACACCCTCCTCTCCTATTCAGTAAGCTGCTCATCATCATTTCATCATCATCATCATCATCACCATTTATTTATATGTCAGAAGACTGCTTTCAGAGTCCTATTTTATACTGTTATATCGTGGGGCTGTGTAGTATAGACATACCAGTGTCCTAAATTACAGCATTTGCTTTTTCATTTGGTATATCAGTGTAAAAATTTGTCCTCTTGTGTTTCTAAAGGTTTTCTAAATGGAGATTCAGTGTAGAAATTAGTGTTCTAGAAAAGGACAGTCCCCTGTAAGTTGGGCTTTTTTTGGGCTTTTAAGGATTGGTTTGGGCTTGTTTTTCACTAAGTGGTTGCTTGTTTTTTATTTCAGAGTTGGCAACCCTGGTTATAATATATAGTTGATATTGCCTTATGTGGCTTTTGGTGTAAACACAGTGATTCTAGTGTGCCTTGCCAGGTGTTGATCTTCCATAATAATATTTCACTATAATAATCAGAATATCAAGGAGAGGGGTGCATTTTGACAGATTTCAAGCCCCGCCTTTTCATTTCAAACTGAAGGGAGCCCTTATTATAGGCGCCTGTGGAGGAAGATTCTATGGTCTAAGAGCGAACTAGCTTCACACTGCACATAATCCTAAGAATACTATTCCTACCAGAATGTACAGTCTGCAAGAGACCCAGGACTTGAGAACATTAACATTCCAGCTGGACAATGAGCAAAAAATCCATTTCCTGGGCTGGCACAGTCAAAGTCCGGACTGTTCAATTGCGAGGGGGGGTTGGGGTCACTAAAGTAATTAATCGTCTGTGTTTTATTTGTAATTTATTAAGAAACAGTTTTAGAAGTTTTTGACACAGAGGAGCTACAGTAATTCATTAACAAGTCTAACTGCCATTTTTTTGTGTATAATGCTCATAATTACTCTGCGCATGACTATGCACCACAGAATACAGCAGTGTTCAATTCACCTTCCAGCGCACAGGACACTTACCACAGCCTACAATTTCAGAGAGGGAACAGGGTGGGGAGAGGTGTTTGCCTGTAGTCAATGTACAACAGTGTTTGTTTCCAGCTACAGGTCTAGTCTAAGTGCCGATTACTAGTGATGACAGCTGGGAATCTGTGCTAGAACATATGTTTGTAATCAAGAGCACGGTAAAAATGTATTTTATATACAGTAGACATTAAATACATCCTAATAAATGTTTTTCATGGCAAAAAAAATTGTTTAATAAACCCTTGTTACTTTTTAATGTTTTGTCATTAACAATTATATTAACAGGTGACATTAATTGAATAGGTGGTTTTCTGTGTGTTCTTTTGTGAGTTTATATTCCCCATATGTATTGGACGTATCCTGCAGTGTCTTCTCTCGTAGAGCAGCGCGCACCTAGACCGTATTCAACACCACACATATCTTCACATCCGCTCCTTGTTGAATACGATTGAGCGTATACCCGTTTCATGTATGTTTTTAAAAATATGCACATTTCGTTAGTTTTGCATTCCTTTATGAATTAGGCCCAGAATATTCTGTGTTGATCTGTGGTGTGAATTCCTGGAAAAAAATCCATATTGATTTCATGATGTAAGAAAATAAAATGGCAAAGGGTGGGAATAATTGTTATAGTCACTCTAATTCCTGATTCTGGAGAAGGCGTTTTTATGCTTTTTGGTGTTCATTATCAAAGGTTCCTCAAGTGTCATGAGGTTGGTTCTATATTACTGTGGAGCACAATCTGATTTGTTGGTTGAGCCCGCGAGTGGGGTCCCAGAACCTGTTTTTGGGGTCCTTTGATTGTCAGATATGCAGTGTTTTGTGATAGTGAACCACCTCTTTTACATGTAAGCTGAAAAAACTGTTGAGCATCATTGCTCTATTATATTTGCACAGAGAAATGAACAGAATATTTGTGACTCTGGATCTCAGGATTTTATTTTTCAGGTTAGTTTTCAAGCTATGTAAATATTGTATTTTTTAAACAAATGTCTTTGTATTTAGTCTGTACCTGGGTATCTCGGAGCAAAGTTTTATGCACATTGCACACTTTATTATATAAATGATCTTTTGCACAAGTGATTTAAGGTTGAATGACCTTCCAGGTGCTAAATGTCAGACAATGATTATGTTTCTCCATGTTTAGCCTCTTCCATGTATGCAACCTGGAATTTAGTTTTAGCTCAGTTTGTGGCCAAATCTTCCATCACTCTGCAGTGAGGAAGGGAAACAAATGTAGTGCACAGAAGCCTAAAGCTTTGTAAATCAGAGTGATTGGTCGATTGGAGCTTGTTATGAAGTGTACACAGTGATGGAGCTGGCACTGGGGTTTCCCCAGGTATACTCCCTCCACCCTATGGTGGAAGGGGTATACCTGGTGAAGCGCTGCTTCTTACCATAGCAGGTAAGGATGGCATTCCCTGCTCCTCACTGGATGATCCTCACAGACATAGAGGAGCAGCTTCACAGGCAACAAACTGCCGGCTGCTTTTCCTCCATGTGTACTGGTAGTGTCGGAAAGTGGATGCAATTGCACCAAGAACATTAGTAGCTGTAATCCCTACCACACGCACACACACACACACACACACACACACACACACACACACACACACACACACACACACACACACACACACGCACACTAGGGTAACTTTTGTCAAAAGCCAATTAACCTACCATTTATTTGAACTGTTGGCGGAATCTAGAGCCTGTAGGAAATTCATGCATGTAGAACATACAAACTCTGCACAGATAGTGTCCTTCCCAGAATACAATCCAGGCCTGGAATTTTCAATATAACACATAATTAAATACAAACACAAATATAAAGTAAATTAAATTAACTGAAATTTTATTAAACACATCTATTGTTTTACCCTTTAAAAATCAAATACAAATCTTAGTTCTGCAAATATAAATCTTTTGTTCTTGAAGAAGTCCAAATGAAAAGTCCAGTTATTAAATGCACATAGATTGCCGCAACTTGATAGTACATAGCCGCAACTTGATAGTACATAGCCGCAACAGTAATGTTTTAAGTACTGTCAGCTGGAGGGGTCAAGACCCAATCAGAATTGGTTAGATAGTGCTGTTGATAGTCATCATTATCATTGCATATCTTTTGCACCAGCCCTCCAGCACCCACAAGAGATACATTGCCTAAAAATTATTTTTACAGATACACATCTAATTGTATCGTGATTATGTGTCCACACACTGGGCCTGATTTATTAAGGGACTTAAATTAAGAAGTTTCTTATTTCAGTCTCCTGGACAAAACCATGTTACAATGCAAGGGGTGCAAATTAGTTTTCTGTTTTGCACATAAGTTAAATACTGACTGTTTTTTCATGTAACACACAAATACTTAATATCTTATTTGTACACTGAAATTTAAAGTTGATATTTGTATGCTACATGAAAAAACAGTCAGTATTTAATTTATGTGCACCTTAATGAATCAGGCCCCCTTTCTGTACACACTGCTTACCCCTGTTCTTCGTCTCCAGGTAATGGAGACACAAGTTATAAAAGTATATACAGAATGCAAACAAATTTTTGGTGCTCAAATACAGCACGGAAATACATATCTTGTGCAAAAAAATAAATAAATCAGATGTACATCCACTTCTAAATAAGCCCCGGAGACGTGATGTACATACATTTTGATGCAGTGTGCATCTTGCCACTTGAACTTCTTCTCCCTTTGATCAGCCATGCAGCCCTTATGGAACAGCTGTGTGATTTGCATTTTGTTATTTGGGGAAGATGAAATACACCCTCACACTGTACTGCAGAGATAATACTGTATCATACTGTCTCCTATCCATCCTGACAGGTGTTGGACTATTCCCAGATGATTACTTCATTCAATATCAACCGCTTAGAGACACTGAAGGAGAAGATTTGCACATGATTGGCTGTAAATCTCATGTGACCGCCTCATAACCAATCGCCCGATGCCCTCTTTTGCCAGGCGCACCGGCTGTTTCAGTCTCTCTGCTAAAGGTGATAAATGTTGCAGTCCTTGAGGGTCGTCCAACTGCCTGAACACAATACTTTTTTGAAGTTGTCCTTTAAACACAATTCTCCAGACCAAATGCTAAACTTTAATGTTCTTAACAGATTTGTGTGTGTTGTATGCAAATGAAATTAAAGTTGGTATAAATGTAATTAAATTATGGTATGTTACCCTTGTTTGGCAGATGGAAGAGTTCACCAATAGTGTATGTTATCCTCAGTGTGCAAAATCCTTTTTGGCATAACACGTAAATAAATGTCATGATAAAATATATAAAGGAGGGAAAATTCCTAAATGAATACCTCCCACAATGAATGACTTTGCATTAGAGTTCATGTGTGCATTTTTCTGGTACGCTCCTGCTGAAACCCGATGGTATGATGAATCTTCATGGGCACACTGCCATGATTGCAGAGAGCCTGAATTTTGACTGACAAATCACCATGTGTGAATATCAAATGTGATTCCTTTGAACCTCAATCAAGAACACCAAACGGCTATCAATACTGACATTATGTGTCTATGTTTAGGACTATATGCCACAGCTGATTCACTTTCTGCCTTACACAGAACACTCATTTTATCTCCTCTGTGCTGGAATATGATGGACAATCAAACAATAGGGTAAACATATCAATAGCGCTATACCATGATTTACACTACGTGTTTTCTTCATTCATTTCAGGTTACCGGTCTCAAGTCAAATCCTTCAGATAATCTGCACTATGTTATTTGTTCGATTTTCTTATCCATACTTTCATAATGAGTAGACAAAGTATAAATTATATAAAAAAAATAAGTCATATTTTTGAGAATATTTCAATAGTTAAAGGCGATCCATTACATTTTTAAAAAAATCATATACACTGTATATTTCAGGTTCCTTCCTACTGAATAATAGGCAACTGGTATGCATTGAAGTTACATACAAAGCTATAAACGTTTTACCTAATAGAATGTGCTGCTTTGATTGTTATGGAAGTTGACTCCTTTAATTCAAAGACTGCAAAACTGAAGTCACTCTTACATCAAATATGATTTGTTAAATTGTGCCTGGTACACAGGGGGTGGCATATATTAGACATCTTATGTTTTCGCGTTGCTCGTACAGAGGGATAATATAATAAGAGGTGTCTGCCTCTTATTTTTGTCAGCTCTCTACATTTATTGACCCTTCAAATACTGGCCATACACCGATCACATCATAGCATTCTCCCAATGATGTCAGAACCTTCTTCTTGCCAGGCCGGGGTGCGACATTTGTCTTGGTGGCCCTATTTGTACAATACCATTGCATTCAAGCTGTGGGTTTTTGCAGGCAATATGGTGATTATGTGACATAGACACAAACCATGACTATCTGCTTAAACAGCTTCATTTGTACTGGTGCAACACAGATATAATTATACATTACTTTTTTCTATTTACATTAAATAAATCATCATCATTGTCATCTTAATTTAGTTACATACCACAGAATCACTACACAATCTACAAAAAATTAACTGGAAAAAACAAACAAACAGACAGATAAGTAAGGGTCAAAGGAAATAATAACAACAGTAAAAAACAATACAAGAGAACATAGAGAAAGCAACTACATAAGAAGACACAATTAAAACAAAGAGGATCAGGAGGTAGGAGGTCGAGAGGGCCAAACTTAAATACAAAATAAAATATAAGGTTTGTGTTCCAATAACACTGTCACCCATAGGCTCTAAGAATCTGTTACCCAAACAAACTGAAATAAACGAAGGTCAGAACCACTTAATATCATGTAGTACGGTAAACAAATATCTATATGTATATGCTGTCCGCACTTTCTCCATCTTTGACCTTTGATTTGTAACGTTCTTGGTTTTGAAACCCATTTGCTATTTGCGTATGAGATGTATTTGTGTTGTCTCTTGAGGCCACTAATTGATTCTTACCAAATGAGTTCCTAGAAAAGAATACATAGTTTTGTTCCAAATTTCTAGTAACCATGGAAATGATCTTCTCTAATGACTGATGTATTTTGAGAAAAAAAAACAACAAACCTTTGAGTATTTTAATGGACTTTGTGGCCTCTGAATGACGTACTCACATTAAAAAGTAAAAGCTGCGATGGGCAAAATCTGACTTATAATTTTTCAATACAGGATCACGATAGAAAGGGAACTGAATGTAAGGTAGTTCTGTGTGTAAAGCCCTAGCTAAAAACATGAAACCATATGCTGCACCTGATTGGAAAAGTGCCAACCCTGGCCTATACACCCAAGAGGCGGCCATTTTGTAACATGTAAAACATGAGAATGCAGCCCTTCAGTGACGTCATCCTTCATGTCTCTGTACTACACTAACCAATCAGCAATTACGTTCTATCTAGTGCAAGCTAGACTACGAACCAAGTGCAATTTTACCATTTACATTTATATGGAAGTTAGTAAAGATATAGGAGCCAGGCAAGGGTTACATTTTTATATGGTATCCGCTAATATATAGCAGTCTATACATGTATCCCCACTCCCCTTTACACAGATCGCCCTCTCACACACATTACACCCCACAATCCACATCATAACCATTATGTATCCCCTTCTAGCTCCACCTCAATGCTCTTCTACATCTCACTCATCCATCCCCTTAAATCCATTCCCTATACTGCTCACTCCTCAGCCCCATTCTTCCCTTCTTCTGCATCATCAATGCCCACTCAGTGCTCTGCTCCATCCCATTGTACCCCTCATCATCCTCCTATCTTCACAATCCCGGACTGTAACGCTCCGGTTCCACAAACGGGTACCTGTCTCGTTACCTGCATCTCATTGATCTGGAAACTGCCATGTTTCAGCATCCGACTCTATTCATTCATTCATTCATTCAGCTACTATCAGATCTGTGCAGGTGCAAGGTCTATTGCACTTCAGGACCTCCTCCCTCTTTTCATTGGCTAAGCATTATTGAAGCATTATTTAAACCTCCTGGATTCACCTGTCTGATGCCTGTTCTTCAAGCTCACTACCTGCAGCCTGTGGTTCTGGTTCCTGTTCTCCTTGTGGTTTGCGTGTATTCCAGCCTGCTCTCAGTTTGTGGTCTGTGTTGAACTATCGCTGCTCCAGTACCTCTCTTACCATCCCCAGTGTACTTCATCGTGACAGCTCCGGTTCTCTCATCGCTACCACTCAGAGCCGTTACTACACCTGTGACTCATCAGCTGTTATTCCGAGTTACCTTCCGCTGTTCCAGTACCTCTACTATCTACTCCTGAGTACACCGTTGTGACAGCTCCTGTTCTTTCATTGTTACTCTGAAGAGCACCTATTCCTCTAGTGACTCATCGGCTGCATATATTGTTGCTGTTCCTGTATCTATACCACTTACCTATGGGTTCCATCGTTTCTTCCTGCTTCACCTGGCTCCTCCACAACGTTCTGCTGTTCACTCACTCGCAGGACTGCGAACTGCAGGTTTGGTGCCGCTAAGACCATACCTCCTTGCGGGGGTACCTGGTGAAAACCACCTACCTGTTAAACTCCGTGCCCGTGGGTGTGCCTAGCTATGTTCAGCAGTGCCTAGGGATCAATTTCCAATAAGTCAACCGTGACACGGACATGTATCCCCTCATCATCATCACCATCACCCTGCCTCCAACATCTCCCTTTCACCCAGGATAGATGCAGCAGGTTGCCCCTCCCCCCTTAACACCCCTCTCTCTCTTCAGCCGCCCCCTGGATCTCACCCCTCATCCCAGGCTACCTATTCCCACCCATGGATCTCTGTCTACCTGCCCATCATCTACCTGCCCCCCCATCCCTCACCTCTCCTCTTATCTAAGACAAAATACACAATGCTGCAGTGGTAAAACTCTCCTAGGAGTCCCCTGGCCTGGTTAGGGGTGTAGCTGTATCATTTTCTACATCACCTTCATACACTCAGACCAGACAGCATCTTCTCTTCTTAATGATGCAACGTTGCAGAGTCCTTACGTCACGTCCGCAACACATAAACAGCAAAAAGGTCCATCAGAGTCATTAAATGCAGGGCCCTGCTGAATTATTTGACTCTGTGTGGTGTCATTGGTGGCAATCCCCCCCACCCCCCCCCCCCCCCATCACCCCCCCCCCCAAAAAAAAAAAAAAAGAGCTGGCCCTGAAACCAACAGCCTGATTCATTAAGGGATGTAAATGTCGATAAGTTTCGTATCTTGCGTTAAATTGCGCAGGTCGTGCAAAGAACCGGACTAAACACCCGTGAACGTAAGAACATCCCATTCTTCTTTGAGCACAAAGGAGCCTGACTACAGCTTACGCTTTAATGGGTGGAAGAGGGAGGGGACTTGGCGTATGCACGTAGTCAATGTACAGTAAGGGTGCGCACACAGCAGCGTCTGCTCCAAGCTTTGGGCATCTCTCAGGTACATGTTTTTCTGTCGTATCACCTGCACCAGCTACAGGGCTGGTGTTAGGGCTGAGTGACAGCGATGAAGGATGTGTATACATGCTAGAACGTGTCTTCAATCAGGAGCAAGTGTAAAAATGCATTTTATGTACAGTAGACATTAATAACATCGTTTGTTTTTTAAAAAAATATTTCACTAATGACTATATTATTAACAGGTGACGATAATTTAGTTTTTTTCCTGTGCGTTCTGCTGGGACTTTATATTCTACATATGCATTGTACGTATCCTGCAGTGTATTATCTGCTGGAGCAGAGCGCACCTAGACCTGTACTTCACATCTGCTTGTAGCTGGAGTTTAATATGGACGAGCGTATGCCCGAATTACGTGCTTTTGTAAAAAAAAACAAAAAACAAAAACACGCAATGTACATTTGTTTTTCGTGCCTTAATCATTCAGGCCCCAAGAATTAGATTGGTTACTACAGTTTAGGTCAAATTTCAAACTTAAATGTGATGCTAATAGATTTACCCATTCATGTAGGCAACGGATACATTTTATTTATTCCATGGTCCATAGTCACTCCCACTCACACTGATTTGCATAATTATGAATTAATATATGGGTTTCTGTTCAAGGTGACAAACAATAAATATATATATATAATACAATTACTACACTAAAGTTGGTTTCCTGTGTTTCCAGTTTTCCCGGTACCTTTTGTTTTGGAGTTACGAGATCCAGTAACTGAATATGCCAATATTACTACACTATTATCTATAATATAAAAGCCTAGTGGCGTGTGTTAGTCTGTCTGTGTGTGGAAAAAATAAAACCAAGCTGCAGTGCCACCTGCTGGGCGGAGTTATACACTGACCTACTAAATTCTTAGTGTGTGTGGGGAAAAAAATTCAGAAAGGGCTGAAATTTGGTATACTAAGATGTTTTTAATTTGTTAATTTAATTTGTTAATTGTTAAAAGTGTTTATAAAGATTTTAAAAAAATATATATATATATTTCTTGAAGGAGAAGTGACAGTTGGGAGTGGTTGGTGGTTGCCGGGGGTGACAGTGGGGAGTGGTTGGTGGTTGCCGGGGGTGACAGTGGGGAGTGGTTGAGGCCTGGGCTATGGCCCAAATGCATGACAAGAACCTTTTTAACACCTTAGGTAGCTTGATTTGACTAGAATGCATGAGTATCATGCATGGGTTAACTTGTGTATATATATGTGTGTGTGTGTATATATATATATATATATATATATATATATATATATATATATATATATATATATAAATGACACACATGCAGTATATTTGTTTTTATTACACATTCAATAAAATATTGTATAATGAAGCTCTAGTACATTTTCTCTTTACAATAAGTAACAAAGTGCTTCTGAGGTTGCAAATTGTTCTGTCCACTGCCGTCCTGTGCAGACGCCACATGAAGGTGCGATGCTGCCAGTGTTGCAATATTAATATACTCCTAAGTATTCTCTGTTTTTATTGTGAACAGTGTGCAATCGCCACTTTTGAGAGCGTTTTGAAAGGCCACATTAACACCCCGGATTAATTAGCATGATCACTGAGAATAGCAAATGAAGGGGAATGGTCTGAAGTCATGTTTACATGATTAAATGCTCGCCCCTCCTTGCTGCCACAGTCTGGCTCAATCTATCGCCCTTTGTTATTCTTATTGAATGGATAAAGGGTGCAGTGACCATGGTAAATCCCAGTGTTCATGGCGTGGGAGCTGATCACTATTTCTTTGGCATAATGATGTGCCGTGTCCTATGTACTGATTAAATATCTCACAGAGAGCCCATTAGCCGGGATTTAAAGTCCCATTAGAATCCCCCAAAGAAATGGTGGTTACAATATTTATTAAAACAAGGGCTGGCAGAGGATGATATAGAAAATAGTACCTGCAGTTTGGCTATTTATGAATGTATTTTGAGAAAACTATCTGTACATAAACAAATGATTGAAAATAGATATGTACTTATATAAACAGTGGCTATATTTATTGTAAGCAATATTGCCCACCAATTTTATAACCATTGGGTTAAATACTATTATAATCAGCAGTGTCCACCATTATTAAAACCACTCATTCTTACCATTATAATAATTAGCACTGCCTACTAATATAATAGCCACCGGTTCCCCCCGCACAATAACCAGCAGTCCCCATTATTAATACAACCTTTACTGTCCCCTATATTCCAGCAGTGCACATTGTCTATTATATTCACTGCCTAGGACAAGCCGCAACCTGTCTGTGCTGCCCTTTAATACACTCAGGAGGAGGTAGTAAGTGTTGGTGGTTCTGCTGTCTAAAGTAAAGTTCTGGAAGAGGGTCTCATGTTCTCGAATCACAGTAGAAGGGCCACTCATTCTCAAACATGTAAGCTGCATAGGATGAGTGAGGCATAGTGCATGGATGCACAACTCTTCCCATGCATAGGACACAAGTACACTTTTTAAGGCTAAAAACCCAAGACATTCCCAGAACCCAGGACAGATTGAACATTTTCAGGACTGTTGACTAATAGGTGGAGATGTTGCCTATAGCAACATCTCCACTTTTTCAAACCCGCAGTTTAGTAAATATACCCCAAAATGTTGTTATTCGCCTGTGGACATAGCTGTAGGGGGTTTATTACTAAATTGCCTTCAGGGGCCATAAGGAAAGACTTGGACACTGTGCCCCTCATTAAATTTCCCTGGTGTCAGCACCTTGCCTGTGCTAAGGACCCCAAATCATAAATAATCATAATAACTTAAAAAGGGTCCATCCTTGC
Source organism: Mixophyes fleayi (assembly GCF_038048845.1). Lineage (NCBI taxonomy): Eukaryota > Metazoa > Chordata > Amphibia > Anura > Limnodynastidae > Mixophyes > Mixophyes fleayi. The sequence continues at coordinate 409,556,527 of NC_134402.1, read as the reverse complement.
TGATCTCCATAAACATGTTTAGACCCCCCTTCTCCAGCAGTCAAAGTTTACATATAGATTCAAAGATGTCTGTTGTTAGTTGGCGATTAATCTTCTTTATGGACAGCAATAGTTACAATAAGACAATAAATGTAATAAAACATTACTTTTTTTAATAACTTGAAAAATTAAATAATGTTTCACTTGTCATAACATCCTAAGACAGACTAGAATATTTATTTCAGTTTCATGACATTATTATTATTATTAGTAGTATAGTAGTATTGATAACTGTAATAATAATATTGAAGTGGATAGACTTGATATACTTCTGTCTCTTGTCAATTATGTAACTTGTTCTCATTCATGTAGGAGACAAGTAAAAAGTCTGATTATTTTGTTCTAAGCATTCTATTTATTTATTTTTAGCTTTTATACATAAAAAAATTTGAAATTGCACCCCGCCCTCTAGATTTCCCAAGGAGTATTCTTTTCAAGATGACACTATTACAGATAGCACCCAAATGCAATGACCTTCTCCGTCACTCCCTGGGTCCATGCTGTCTCTCCTTTGGGAGCCTGGGCAAGTGATCTTTTTTCCAGACTGGTTTGTGCACCAGCATCTTTAATATCCCCTTCCTTTCAGAAGCAAATAGACCATACACTTATCTGAATGCTAATTTCCTAGTTAAAAAAAAAAAAACCTCCCTCACTGACAAGGGAATGAAAGACTTTTAAATCACAGATGTAGAGTATCAAATGCAGTAATGCTCTTGCAATAGTGCACTGAAGCTTCAATTAATTAACCCTTGGGCTAAGTGGGCAGGTACATGGTGGTGGGCACAGGCGGTGGATGGGAAAGATTTAAATGTGCATCTCATTCCCCCAGCACGGACCGTGCTGTTTGGTTCAAAAAGGAGTCATATTTAGTCCCCTAGCCTCATTTCCTTGCCTTTTTAATCCTTCTAATTCCACCTGAGACCTTTTTTAAGAATCCAGAAGGAGCTGCTGTTGTCTGGGGTCTGTCCGTACTACACATAGCAGTGTCTTTAACCCCAATTATCCAGCAGGACTCTGCAATACACTATGTACATGCTAAATCTCACTATTGTTAGGGCGTAGATCTACCAGACAAACTCACTAGGTGCATCTTCCAAAACCAATGTTTATTCATATCTCATATAGGCTCCAATACCTTCAATGGGCGCAGTGAACCTTTCTCAAATTTTGTTTTCTGGATCTATATTTATATATACATGCAGATATTGCATGTACAATTATAGAGGGGGAATTCAACTAGCCGCAATGTTCCTGTGCATTTTTTAGCCTGTATCCTGTAGTATACTTTTATAATAACAGGGGGTCAAATAAACATGGATTTTATACATAACGTTCCTTGTTTGTGATCCCTAAAGACAATTATCCAATGTTATTTAATACACCACATTTGAATGCTATAGTGCTTGTTGTCAATAGACCATAGACCAAGTATTTAATTTGAACAGAGATGTTTACCATTTGCCTATGTAAGTGTGAGTAGCTATACCATGACAGAGCTGCGGATATTAAACAATGTGGGAGTCATGTTGAGTTGGACGTAAATTACGTTTTCAATGTATAATTTGCTTTTTTAGTTCTGCGCATGTGCACATAGCAGTAGTCTATGTCGAAAACACAATTTGTGTCTCACCATGACCCACTGTATGTACATATTCTATGTGACTTTGTGCTATTAGGAGCGCAGAAGACATAAGGTACCAAACACATGCAGAGTCAGCTGCTCATTCACGCGTATGACCCTAAGATACAGGTTATTCACAAACAGACAAAAGAGTTAGTGGGTCCTGCTTTAAAGCTTACAATCTATGTATTGTAGATTGTAAGCTTGCGAGCAGGGTTCTCTTACCTCTCGGTCTGTATGTATTACCCAGTATTGTTTTATTACTGTTTGTTCCCAATTGTAAAGTGCTACGGAATTTGCTGGCGCTATATAAATAAATGTTGATGATGGGGCACAACGAGTGTGGTCATCCAACCACATCTGAGAGGTCATGACTAGATGTTAATTGGGGTTGCTTTGGAGTCACATATGTAGCGGTTTTCAGCCAATTAAGATTCAAATAGCCTAGCTGGCACTGAAATCACAGCACGTAAGGGCACCTTTATGCTACCCATAGGTGTTCTGATGCCATTGGCAAATTTAGTCATTTTCAGCAAAATTGGTTAAAACTTTTACCATGTTTGGCCCCAAAAATGAGCTAAACTATTAAACTTGATTATAATAAGTTTGGATTTGATGTGGTTGAAATGAAAACCAGGTCAGCAGATGTCTCCATGCCAGCACAAAATTTCTGATATTTCTGATAATATTGAAAAAAACCATAACTTAAATCTCAATATGATCAAACACAGATAAAACCATATATGACCTTGTATTAGCACATATCCCATGTCTGACCTTTCCTTAATATGTCCTTGACAACCATTAACAGTATACGGGCAAATTGCTTATTGTTACAACCAGGTTCATTGTTACTTAGTACTCACATGTCCCCTCTTTATCTAAATATCAAATCAACAATAACTACAGGGAGTCCTATCAATTCAAGCTTAGAATAAGAATCCTGGACTTACATTACACACTGATTAGCTAATTAATGCTGTTTAAACTAGAGAAGAAGAGGGAGCACAGCAGGAGTCTGCACAGTGAAAGGTATAGCCAATCTTTCAATGTAAAGTTAATGTCCTTACATAAAGCAAACAATGCATTCACATGGCAAATGTACTTAATATGTTATTTCTTGATTGAGAGGCTGCTGTTTCATTTAAACAAGTGGAGTTTTGTTAAAAGGGTCATTTTAATTGCTAACTAATCACCATTCCTTCTAATTACCCACTTGTCTTGCCTGCCAGACTAAAACTTGCTTGTTTTTATTATTTGTATTATTATTTATCCTCAAGTCAGCGGCTTTAGGTTGGAAGTCATGTTGATAGTTGTAGTCACACAACTACTAGAGAGTTGCAGGCTGATTCCCTTTAGAATAATAATAAATACTGTATGAAGACTGTATGAATAAAGACAATAAAAAACTATAAAATGTAATAGTCTTCTCGACACCTTGAGATATTAACACTAAGAAAGTATCTAAAACAATAAAAAAAATCTAACAAGTTCTAGTCTTTTTGATTATTATTATTATTATTATTATTATTCTATCAATAATAGTACGAGGAATGTCTAAATAGGCCATGACATGTTAATAGAATTTTTAAACCAATAAAACATTATTTTTATCTCAGATACCGTTTAAGTTGTTACTGTAGTTGTAATTGGGCTGTTACCCAGCGTTATTAGTACACAATGAGAGGTTCCTCTGCACAGCAATGTGTTGGGGGTCCCAGCCAGGGTTAATTGTGCGCTTTGTTGACACATTGCATCCCCAGGGAGCGCCGCTTATCCGGCCCAGATCCCCTGTGAGCCGCCTTCTAATTGGCGAGGTCTCTAATCAGTTGTCGTATGGAGCTGTTTAAACAGAGATTATGCGGGACACTTCACCTTAATCCACTCCATGCAGAGAATAGGGCGCATTGTGTGCCGCTGCAGGAAGCGGGGATTACATGATTGTCCCATTTCCAGAGTCATGTTACACAATCGGATTAGTAGATCCACTTTTCTGGCTGGATAACACGTTTGATGTTTCTTTCCAGCAGCCCCCACTCCTCCCTCTCCATGGGGCACATAAAGGGGTTTAGCACTTGTTTTAGTGGTGCTGGCTGTGTAACACACACCCGGGATACACTTCACTCTCTCTATGGGACTGGCAGGAACCCCATCTGTACAGACACTCTCCAATTACCAGACCATTGCTTCCACACCTGGGTAGATATTGTCACAACCCACAGATTAGATATATTGATATAGGGACACATCGATACAGAATAGACCAGTAACTACTTTGATCTATTAAAGTGCCCTTGCTCAGTAATGCATTATCTGTAACAATGTTGCGTTTGCAAAGTATCTAATGTTTTATAATCCAAACCCTCTATATTTGTGTTTTTATATCTCTCCCTTTCTCTTGTACCCCTTTAGCTCTCATCTCTCCATCAATGTTTCCCCCATACCTCTCTTCTTCTTCATTGCTGTTTATATCATTGTCCTATTTATTAATCTCTATCCTTGTTTATGTCTGCATTTGGTGAATCCCCAGTACTTGGCATCATTGGGATGCAGTGTGTACCACTAAACGTATTGCTACACCTCATTTCTCTCCCTGCGATTTACCATCTGTGAGCCGCTCTTTAACCTAATAAAAGTCATCTAGCTTTTGACTAACAAGAAAGGGAAACAGTGCTCATTGTGGGGTTTTAGGAAAATGGCTTGACTAATCTCTGGGATGAGAATGGAGTGATTTATAGGCGGATTAAACCGTAGGCTATGATTAGGGGGCTGGTAGTAAGTGCATTAGATGTCTAAAGTGTGGCAATAGAGTAAATAGGCGTTTTATTTATCGCAGTGCCAGGGGCCTCTTAGCGGAAGAGCGCTTTTCTAAATTGAAATATAGCAGAGTTTACACTCCTGATTAGGGCTTCCTGCGCAGAGCCCAAGGCTATCAGTGAGCACAAACAGCACAGCTCTGACACCTAATTGTCACTGGATTAATGTGCACCAGCAACAACAAATAATCCGCTGTGACGGCTACTGGTGGGACTGACCCCTTACAGGGGCCAGAGAGTGCTTTATATAGCTAGCCAAACGGGGCAATGCAAGAGTTTGTGCACCAGATACTGGAGACGTTGTATGCTTCTGTACAGTGCACACTGCCTGTCTATACACAGTGTAATATACACACATTAAAGTACCAAAATAAGTACACCTATATATATCTAAAACAATATGTTGATTTATTTTTATATATATATATATATATATATATATATATATATATATATATATGTGTGTGTGTGTGTGTGTGTGTGTGTGTGTGTGTGTGTGTGTGTATATATATATAATTTCTGGCTAGCCTTCTTTCTTCTAAGGGCTATGTAAGGTTCATTTATCTGCATACAACAAGTAATGTATTAAGATGGCAAATATAAGAAACATGAGTTTTTCTTTATTGAGAGAGTGTTGTTTCATGTAGTACTATTAATATTTGATATATAACTCTAGCATATATACATGCGCACAAAATGTTTAGATCAACACACCTGGCATGAATTTTATACATTATATAATGCAATATGGGGGTCATGTTCTGTTATGTGTCAATTGCGTTTTTGGGTTATAATACGCTTTTTACTTCAGAGCACGTGTTTCAGAACCAGTGTTTGTGCGTTTGTGCATAAGTAAAAAAGCATATTATATGCTGAAAACACAATCTGCGTACAATTCGACATGACGTCCTGTGTCACTATCTATAATGAGTATTTTCAGCCAGCGCTCCCAGTCCTTTCTTCTGAATGACAGCCCTCACCCGGTAGCAGATTGTGGTGAGGCAGCCACCTGCCTAACTTGCCAGCCCCCTCTCAGGTGTGCTCATTGATGGCCTCGTTTAGAGTCGGACACAATTTACACTGAAATTGTAAGTATAAATTGCATCCAGTAATTTACACAGTATTTAGAGTGGCATGGATCTTTAGAATAGTGTGCAAATTGCACAAACACACCCTTTTATCTGCCTTATGGGCCGGCGTGCAAGTGTATCATGCACAGCACTCTGTAAAGCAGATAGAATTAAAAAAAAATAATTTTGCCCCCAAAACAGCACAACGGTTGGTTATGCTTTTTGGGGTGGTGGGGAAGGGGGGGTGGGAGGGGGAGGTGCACACCATTTATTTATTTATTTGTTTACTTATTTATTACTTTTTTTTTAATGCACCAAGGTCTTTTGCACCAGCTGAAAGCACCCGCAAAAGATACGTCTCCTAGAGCCCTATCTGCGGTTGTTTTCAACTCAAAATAGTATTTAAATTGCGTGAAAATGCCTTTGCATTGCTAGGCTCATCCACTACCTCCCCCGGTCCACCCCTCTAAGCGCAGAGAGGTGCATCGCGGAGATCCGTCTGTCCGAGTACAAACTTAGACAGGTCTTTGGCCAAAAGTGCTTTTAGTGCTGAACAGAAGGACTTTCCTCTGACTCTAAATGAGGCCCTTAATGTGCTAATGTACGTATTGCTCCAGGAATTTTCAGAGAGGGGTCAGGTCTGGTAGTGGGGAAAAGGGCATTTAATTCACCTCATTATATCCTCTTTCAAGAAATAGTTTATTCCAGTTTTAAAATAAGCTAATTAGTGGAATATGCTAATTTATAAATTATACATATTAGGCAAGCCCGGTATAACAACATATAATTCCCTACCATTCTGTTGTATGAGCAGTCGTACATGGTGTACAATAGTCTGTGTATTTCCTAAAGTTCTAAAGATTTATTGAGCGTAGAAGTTGGTGTTCCCATGTGTTACAAGGAGGACAGGCTGTAGATTTAGCTTGTAGCTCAATGGTGCAAAGTCTTATGATTAACCTTGACGCCTGCAATTTTTGATATGAAATATAGCAGTTCTTATTGCAAGACTTTATCTGAGAAAATCTCATAATTCCATTTTTTTCAGGTCCATTTGATTATCAATTGCACAACTCTCCCCTAAATTTAAACCGTACAAATATGATTTATTTCATTTTCCACATTGTGGTTTCCAGTTAAGGTAGGACTGTCTGCCTGGCGTATAGAAACTCTGCTACAGTATCACTTTAGCTGCCACTGAGGTTTTATTGTTTTGTTTTAAAGTTCAATACAAATGAATTATACTTATAAGGTTATAAATCTTGATGTCTATATGTAGACATTGACATTATGCATACACCACAGCACTATCAGAGATGTTTACAGGTTGATATGATGGTTAATGAATTTTCAAAAGACTACAGACCCAGGACTAAGGTTTAGAGGAGCAATACAATGTCAGAAATTAATGAAAAATAATGTGAATATAATTTGTGTAAAAGGTGAGGACACCACAGGCAGGTAAATGGCTGCTATACAGCCTTAGTTGCTGAAAAACCCTGAATTCATAATAAGCCACGTGCATGGCTGGAGATAGAAGCGAAGTAGTCCAGGTCTAAAACAAGTGGTGGCCCCTTACATAAATTTACCTTAAAAATCATTACAGTTACCTCATCACCTACCAGGGGCAGATCCAGAACTTAATTGTACCGGGGGCGATTTAGGGGGGAGGGGGGGTGATTTAGCCCCGCCCCCTTTTTGACACCTAAGGCTGCCGACGGCTGCACACTATGTGCAGGTCCGTTCGGCAGAGAGAGTTACGGAGAGAGTCCTGCCCGGCTGCTCTGATTGTGTCAATCAGAGCAGTTGGGCAGGACTCTCTCCCTAACTCTCTCTGCCGAACGGACCTGCACATAGTGTGCAGCCGCCGGCAGCAAGCCCCTGCTAGGGGGGGGCCGATTGCCCCCCCCCCCTGGATCCGCCACTGTCACCTACAAATAGCAGAGGCAGCCATTTTATGGGCTGAACAATTCCTTAGCGTGTTTTGCCACCTAGGGCAATCATCCAAACCTGCTCCCCAACCCTTCCAAGCCTTCACTTGTAAACATGGCATTTTTGCATGGCCACTGCTTAACACTGCAGAGTGTAAATTTATGAAGCTGCGTGTTTGAAACAGTGGAGACATTGCCTATAGTAACCAATCAGATTCTAGTTATCATTTATTTAGTACATTCTACAAAATGACATCTAGAATCTGATTGGTTGCTATAGGCAACGTCTCCACTTTTTCAAACCCACAGCTTGATAAAGTGCTTATTTATGCTGCTCTGATGGCCCTAAATTTAGTAGGCCATGAAAACATAGGGAATTCCACTTGCTGATGACGATGGTCAGGTGCAGACTTCACATTGAAGACAAGGTTCTCCTGCTGATACATCTGAAACAGGAAACAATGAATGTTATCAGTCACACACGTGCACCCTCAATCCTAATTGTGCCCAAGGCAGTTGCCTCTACTGCCTTCCCCTCAGCCTGGCTGACTCTGCAGCTGTACTTGTAGCTTGGAGGCCTGGTGGCAAAGTGAGAAACTTGTCTGTGCCGCTTCTAGTATGGCGCTGCCTCACAGGGGCTGTCTTTATAGTGTGTAGGTGACCGAAAATCTCAAATGGATAATTAAGTTGAAAAATCTTAAATTAGGTAAACTATTTTGAGCTCGCACTAGAACCAGTGCAAATCCTGCTCCAGAGTACCCCTGTTAGTTGGGGAGCCAGGATAAATGGCATCTGTGACACTCACTAAAACCAAGGCTGGCCACATGCCCCAGACACCAGGCTAAGACACCCTCCTGCTCCATTATTATACATGTATGTAAAGTATCACACGCATTCAGGAGCCAACAGATAAGGTAATGTGTATATAGATCTATTTATCAGAAGAGGGACACCTTGCAAGAAAAGAGACACTCAAGAGAGGGACAGCTGTCACATCTGGGAAGGACACCGGCGGTCTAATCTTGATAGGAGAATGAGAAACACCAAGTGGGGACACAGACTATGAAGGGACGACATGCAAGTGGAGGCCAATTATATAAATATGATATATGAGTAAATAGAGGAATGAATGAGTCAACAGATAAAACAAAAGAAGGCCGAGAGTAAGAAAGAATCACTGAGGAGGGAAGAGGCTGTGAGATCAAGCAGTGATAAAAGCATTATTATTATTATTATTATCTTTTATTTATAAGGCGCCACAAAGGGTCCGCAGCCCCGTACATGACATATACAGCAAGCAGTCATCCATTGCACATCACATGATACATGAGGAACAAAATAAAAAGACCAGGCATTATGGATAAATAAACATACAAATATGACACTAATGCAGATCTAATAGGGGCCAATACTAGTGAACTCAGGGAATTGGTTCACTGATCTTTTCTTTCTGTTTCGACGCAAAGTCATTTAAAAAGATGTTTTAGACGTTTCTAAAAAGAAAAGTTGTTTATAGTAAGAATTTGCCCAACTGTTCTTGTACATGTAAAATTTTGTTGAATATTTGAAAAAATACAATAATAATTTGAAAATAAATAAATACAAATAAATAAAAATAAAAAATAAATATATATATATATATATATATATATATATATATATATATATATATATATATATAGTGTGTGCATATAGATATCTAATTTCTACAGGAGATAACCTGAATTATCAGCTAATATATTATCTTAAGAGACCGCTCATTGAAGGGGCGGAGAAACGCGTCAGCTGGTGCCTGCATGCACGCACAAACGCACTCTTTCTCAGTACATGTGTTTTTTTACCTACAGAGTGCTTGGAGTTCTCAGTTCCTTTCTTTATCACACGGTAACAGCTTATTCAAATCCTGGACAATATACCGTAGTCTCTAGGAGGACGTTAGGAGCTACAATAAGGTACAGCGAGGATCCTATTGCTGAGGAGGAGATGTGTGGTATATTTAAACTGTGCTTAAGATCTTTATCTACAGCTTAATATTGCTGGAACCATCCCCTATAGAGGGTATAACATTGTATGTCAGCTACTATTAACTTTTACCTTAGGGCTAATTAATAGATATAATATTCCATTACTTGAGAACTGTGGACATTAAGTTGTAATAGCTTGGCAAAAGTGTACATTCAATTTGATCTCCTATTGGTTTTATACTAAGGTATTTGCTTGTCACGCTGTGCGCAATATTGTTTGCATTACTCTTTAATAATAGTTTTTTAATAAACATGTTATCATTAGAAGATATGCTTTTTGTTTTCATTCTTTATGAATTATTTAACACAGTACTTGTGAAAGTGTTGAGCTGTGGGGTTTTTCCAGGCCCCATTTCTTAATTTGCCAATGCACATATATATATATATATATATATATATATATATATATATATATATATATATTTTTCAAAAATAATGTCTATTTAACTAGCGCCTGACTATTTGATTTCCTAGTACTATATTTGCTCATCGTGTTGGACAGTCGTCCATGTCTTGCACCCCACTGGCCATTGGGAAACACCCTAAAGACTCGTAAAGGGGTAATTGTGAAAAGCACGTTCTGTGGCTCAGCAGAGGGTCCATTGTGCAGGCATTATCAGTGACTCATCCACCTGTCTCACATCAAGATGATCCTTTACTAACAGGGCACTATCCACCCTGTTAGTGACACTCTGAAGCTCGGCACTAAAACCATACACTTCATTCACACAATTTCCTGCCTCAATTACAACATCCTAACCTTTTCCAATGCTTGGACATCTTATTTCATAAAAAACAAATTCAATGAATTGGTTCCTGGCTTTTCCATTTTAATGTAAGGTAAAATACAAGTTTCATTATGCCTGGAAAATTGCAATTATGATGGAAAGCACAGTCCCGTCAAGCAGGAGGAATATATCATTTTTGCAGATCCTGTTGCAATAAGGTAATTCAGCAGTAATATTTCTGCAATGTATATAGAGGATCTGATAACGTCTACAGCCTCATTAACAAGGTCAAAATCAATGTTATTTTACTATTAGAAATCAGTTTGGCCTAACAATGAAAAGAAACCATACTAGAAGTAGCCTTAATATAATCATTTTCTTTTCATTGTTCTTTATGGGAAAATAATTTAGCCCAAAATTTAGTGGTCCCATCAGGGACGTGATATCTTAAAAAAGGTGGTCTGAAGGACAGGTTTTACTGTACTTTAATAGGCTTACAGATTAATATAAATCTTAATATTCATAATCTTTACCATTTTCTTTCTCAAATCTCTTCCATCCAGACATCTATTTATAATGTAGTCTTAAAACAAGTACCGAATGGATAAGAGGGCATATTAGGCCTCTGGGATGTCCATTTGACCTTGTTTCAAATATATGTCACAAGTTTACTCGACTTTCCTGGTGATACCATTTAGAAACAAACTGTTTACTTAACTTTGCTATGAAGACGACTGATACATACTGTATTTTGAATGTGTTTTCAGAACAGGTCTTGAAGAGATAGATATGATAAGGTTCATGTGACACAATGGCACCTATACTTCAGCTATCAGGGTCATAGCTCGAAATCGTTGGGCCCAATAGTAACGTGTTTTTGATGTTTCTCCACCCACCTCCGTCTGACCACCACAATGCTCTTTTGAGAGTGCAAGGGGCACGCCCAGTGGAGCCCTGTTAGGACTTTCAAGAAATGAGAACCCTAACGGGATTTTACTCTGCACAGGCCAGCCCCAGTGCTTGCTCAGGAGAACAGGATGTGTAGTGTGAGGTATGGTGGATAGAGAAGCATTGCCAGGCTCCCCTTCAGTGCCATGACTATAGCTATACCGTGTCAGCAATACTTTGATAAATCGTTATTACTTGGTAATTTAAAATCAATATTTTTCTATTCATACCGGTTTGGACACATCTGGGAAGTGACATTGGATTTGATTAGTAAATATACCCCCTAATGACATATTAATATACCGCGGGTTTGAAAAGTGGAGATGTTGCCTATAGCAACCAATCAGAGTCTAGCTGTTATTTTGTGGAATGTACTAAATTAATAACTAGAATCTGATTGGTTGCTATAGGCAACATCTCCACTTTTTAGTAAATAAAAGGTGTGACATATCAAGGGCACAAGGTGAGCAGCACATGTGCTCTGGGCACCCTAGGCATGTGTGGAGAGGGTGAGTGACATCATAACCCAACGCCACACTCCCTGAACATCACCAACATGAAGGACCGGCAGCTGTCATCTTCACATGTGTTCAATATGGGGGAGCCATGGTGAAAATAAATATTGAATGAGTGACATTATATCACTCATTAGTGTTTTAGGAGTCCCTTAAACCCTGGTGCCCTTGGTTCAACTAGTTGTAGTACCAGGGGCTGAACATCTGTTGTTCTCCGTTATATGTAGTAGGTATGCCAGTCACAATGTTGTAATATAGAATCAATAGCAGAACTACCATTGGTGTGGCAGGCGCCGTGCACCAGGGCCCATGCAGATAATGGGGCCCGCTGAATGGGAGATGCAGAGGGTCCGGGCCCCCGATTCCCTTCTCCCCATCTCCCTGCACCAGGGCCCACAGCTCACTAGTTCCGCCTCTGTACAGAGTATGTGCAAATTACACTTGTCAGACATTAAATGGATGAATTGGCAAACTAGGCCAGTAAGGTTGGACCAGTAGAAACAAGAACATTCATTAAATTATTTCAGGCTCTTTGTGCAATTAAAATGTATCAAGATTGGTCAGTATGCATTTAAGAGATATACAGGGGCAACATTTTTTAGTCCTATTGTGGCTATAAATTCTACATGGAAGTGGTATATATTTTCCATTTCAACTTTCTCTCTAACAGCTTCTGTGTCTATAGTCTATAGAGGACAATGTCATTTCACAGATAATGCGATGAGGTAGGATAGGAGTCTTCACAGAATTTCTCAGTATAATCAGTTAACACATGGGATAGCTATGGACAAACCTGGAGATACTTCAGGTTCCGTCTCGCGTTCCGTCTCACCTTCTATGTCCCGGCAGCACTGTGGCCACCAGGGTATAGACTGGTCTCTAGTGATGTGCTGCCAATCATAATGTCACTGTCTTCCCAAAATATAACTCAATAGTCTTCAAGAAAAATAGATGTTTTATTCTTGACAAGAGCATACAAATGGACATCTACAAATGATCGCATTACTATTTACTATTTAGTTCCTCCTCCCCACAATGATGTCACATTGTGAAGTAGAGGGATTTATCTCCTATTACAGATTTCTCATTGTCGCAGACTGTCCTATAGATCTGTTTGTAAAAGTTTTCTGCTTTTAAGAAGTGTATAGAAAAGTCCATGGGATGGAATATTGATAACCTGACCATAAATAGGGAGGTACCAAATGAAGGAAACACTTCAAAAACAACTTTAAATAACATAAAAGTGTAGATTGGTACAACCGGATCAAGAGGCCGTATGAATGACAGAAAACATTGTTTGAAGTAGTGAACATAGTTATAAAGGAAATGTCATATTAAAATGATAACCCAGACAATTCAAGGATGGATATATATCCCTCTCTGTGGCTTCCAGGTAGTGTGGCCTGATGTACAATGCACCCAGAAATAATCTGCGTCCTCTTATAGGGACTGCGGTAAATATGCAGATTAATGGACAACATCTGAATGAATGGTTACGATTATATGATGCAGGATCTACCAGGGGTGCAAAGGCTTCTGGAAGGAGTCTTGACAATCTGGTTGAGCGTAATTGGACCATTAGGAATGAAGCCTGTGTAGTTCAGTCAGAATTGGGGTATATGAGTTGTGTAAAGTTAGTTGTAGAATTCCACCATGAGTTATTACAAGTACTTTACATTGCCTGGTGGAGCTTGTGAGTAACATAAAGGTTTATGTAAATTCAATTTCCTTTGACCAAAAAAATGGCTGTTCTGGTAAATCAAAAACCTTCTCCAGCATGGTGGGTTAGCCTATGACCATTTGTGTATGTGTGGGGTCATTAGCTGCCCAGGACAGGTGAGTCCAGCTACCGACAGATTATGTGTGGTCCATGGCCTGAAGCATCAGATCTACAAATTAAACCTAACAATTATTAATATATTTATCCTTTATTTATAAAGGGTTGACACAATGCACAGTGCAGTACAATAATGAAACAAACACAACATATGCTGCCAAATTGCTCATGGAGACGATTTTTTAGACAATGGGACTGAATAATCGGAGTACGGATCCAGCCTTAGCTTAACAGACAACATCCATTGTTGTATCTTGTCATGTATATGCAATGAAGCTGGTGACCCAACCATGCTCCATGTCTGTCATAAAATGAAATACAGGAAGGTGCATTGCGCTAAGGACCAATGAGGAATCCCAGTTCCTGCTGTTTCATGATGATGTGGTGAAAAACACACAAGTCCATGGCTCCACCTAGTTATCAAAAATCTTTTTTTTTATTGCAAACATTAGGTCACAAGTATTACAACTTTTAAATACATTGCAAATTAAGTGCATTATTTCATAGCAATGTTAATTTCTGTGAACAGGCTTTCTGGTCACATGCAGAGAAGTCCAATGGGCAGATTTACTAAAACTTCTACAAACAAAAAGTGGAGGTGTTCATCATCATCATCATTTATTTATATAGCGCCACTAATTCCTCAGCGCTGTACAGAGAACTCACTCACATCAGTCCCTGCCCCATTGGGGCTTACAGTCTAAATTCTCTAACGTAAGCACACACACAGACAGAGATCGAGAGACTAGGATCAAATTGATAGCAGCCAATTAACCTACTAGTATGTTTTTGGAATGTGGGAGGAAACCGGAGCACCCGGAGGAAACCCATGCAAACATGGGGAGAACAAACAAACTCCACACAGATAAGGCCATGGTCTGGAATCGAACTCATGACCCCAGTGCTGTGATGCAGAAGTGCTAACCACTAAGCCACCGTATTGCCACAGCAACCAGGTTCTAGATATCATTTTCTAGTGATTTCCTATGGTACCGCCTTGGCACAAATAGGGCTTCATTTTGAAGCCCTATTTGGATTAAATCCAGCTGGATAGTGCTATTTTGCACCCTGGGGTAAAATCATGTTGTGCAAATACAGATTTAGGGCCTGATATAGAGTCGGATGCAAGTCCAACTGATCAGCGCAAAAATCACTTTTAGCCAAGGATCCGTCTCAGTTTGCACTCTGACCGAGACAGATCTGCCCCTTGCACCTCTCTGCGCTTGGGAAAAGGTAGTAGCGAGCCTAGCAATGTACTTTACATGCTATGCTGATTTGAAAGCAACCGCAGATAGGTCTCTAGGAGACGTATCTTTTACGGGTGGTTTCTGCTGGTGCAACAGACCTTGCTGTATTGAAAAAAGAAGTAAACAAATAATTATCTTTTAAAAAAAGGTGTGCACCCCCTACCAAACAGCATAACCAATCCCAGTGCTGTTTGGGGGGGGAGAAACATGATTTTTTTTTTTACATTAATTCATTTATTTGTCTGGTTTACAGGGCCGCTGTGACTGATACACTGAAGTGCATCATACACACCGTCTATAAGGCAGATAAAAAGGTGTGTTTGCACCATTTGCACAGTATTCTGAGTCACATGGGGATCCTGTGTACATTACGGGATGCAGTTTACACTCACAATTTCAGGGTAAATTGCATCCAACTTTGCATCAGGTCCTTAGGGTGGGAAAGGGATGTGTCCTATCTGAATTATAAAAAACAGTATAAACATAAAACTCCCCAGTATGTGTGTTCTACATGCAAAAGCAGCCAGTATTTTTCATGTGTGCAACAAATATTGCACCCCTTGTATTACAACACGGTTTGTCCAGGGGCAAATTTGCACCCTTTAGCTGGATTGGCTCGTTATCCTGCATGAGGCCTATAGTATGTAATTCCAATTGATGAACTAGTTATTAATCAGGTTAATCCGGTAAATAATTAGAAACGGAGGCCTGCGTCAAATAGCTGATTATGGACATAATTTGTGTCCCGGCAAAAAAGCAGGATTGCCAATTCACCCCTTTTAATTGTTGCCAATGTAAATTATGTCAAAAACCCAATAGAAAACTCACTGGGGTATATTTACTAAACTGCAGGTTTGAAAGAGTGGAGATGTTGCCTATAGCAACCAATCAGATTCTAGCTGTCATTTTGTAGCATGTACTGAATAAATGATAGCTAGAATCTGCAGTTTAGTAAATATACCTCACTGACTTTAATTAGCTATAGAACCTGTTTAGGTTAGTTTAGGTGTCAGCAGTTAGAGGGCTTAGCTGGTTGAGAACTTCTGTTCTACATTGTCCCATTCTGGCTCATTACAGTTAAGTATAGCAGCCCCCTACTTACAGTGGAGACCGCCATCTCATGGACTGAACCAATCATAATAATGTAGTCTATCAGTTGCATTAGGAAGTAGTGACATCACTGAATCATGAGGCACAAAGGGGATTATGTCATAAAAGTTGAAAATCAGAGGAAAAAGTTTATTGTTGTAACAAATATACATTATTATACAATAGTATATTTAAAAGTTTTTATAGTGTAAAAATATCACGTTTTTATTGCGTGATACATTTTTGGTTTGTTGTGTTTTCTTCAAAAGCAAGTAAAACCATTAAATTAATAAATACCAAAGGCAGTGTATTGCTGAGCTGTTTAATATACACAAATTAACTACATTTTATAATTAACTGTATGTGTGCATCTATTGCTATCACTCCTCTGCAGCAGATTGCCATATCAGAGGGAGGAGATTCTGTAACAGGCAGAGTTAGAATAACAGCTTTGCAGAGTTGTACAGAAATGCATAGTGTGGATTGGTGGATTATATCTAGGGGAGGGCTACATTCTGAGTTGTTACGACACTGTCCTAAATTTGTGGGAGGGGTTTCAGCTGTGTGTAATGGAATGGGGAGGTATTTTTTTAATGGAACTAAAGAAGGAATTCTGCTTAACACTGAGTAATGTACAGTGGACGTGCAAAAACTGCTACAGCTAAAGCAACAACAAGCTGCTGTGCTGGCATCTTTTTCAAAGAACCCACAATGTAGCACTCGCTATCTGTCTCGTGGGGTTAGTCATACGGCCATTTTAAAAATTGTATATATACATAAGGACACCCATAAAAGACTCAGATGTTGCAACACCTGACTGAGGATCACCCAGACCGTCGGGTGGAGTTTGCACACCATGTAACACATCAACTTCAACTGAACAGTTTTTTCTTGTACACTTATTGGCTTATCTACAATTGATCTGGTTTGTTTAAATTTGGCAAGGAGTTTGGCAACTGTGCTTTGACTAATGGGTGGCCTATTTGGGTGACATTGGTTGAAATCATTTGCCATTGCATGTCTGCCACATTCTCCAGATATCAAGACAATCTCAACATGTTCTGTGTTAGTACCATTGTCATTAATGTCACTGCAACAGAAAAGTCATTAAAACTTGAGAATTAATAAAGTGACGCTAAAACAAATAACACCATTGTTTTTCTTATGAAATTCTGCATCTGTTTGATATGTTACATGACTACCTTTCCATTTGCATCCAAGATGGCCGCCATACTGGCCACATACCCTAAAAAGTAGTTTTCCACCACACCCAGATCAAATGTGTAGATATTGGATTAATGTTTCCTTACACTTTTCCGTTTTAACAGGGTGTTTCCACACTAATGGACCACCCTGTATTTTACCTGCATGGTTCATAGAAGAAAATATCAATAATCAGTTTTGGAGTTTCCTTCCATTTATATAGTATATTCTCTTCATACTGGATAATATCCTACATTTTTAAAATGTAGTGCAGATTCAATCAGAAAAATACGTAAAATTACTACATTATATGTATTCTGTAAGTGTTTTATTGTGCATTTAACACAACCATTCCCACATTTTACTTGTTACCACAAAAGCAGTGAAAATTGAGGAAAATAGCGATGTAATATAAAAGAATATGTACATAGGACGAACAATGACAATCCTAAAGACTCACCAAAGCAACATTTCCCTTCCTCCTCCTTTATAACATATATCTAAAAAGTGTATCATGCGATATCACTAGTTCTTAGTGAATTCATACCCTGATTATTACTATACTTTATATATATATAGTGCAAACATAATAAGTACATGTGAGCACAGGAAAAACATGCAAACACCACGCAGAAAGCTCCCTGATCAAATAGCGCTCGGAGGCAACAATGCTAACCCCTGTGCCACCCAACGGTTGACACGGTTCACACCAGAAACATTAATGCCTCCACTGTGTGCAAATGACATATTTTGTTTATTTCATCATCAATATAATTTTGTATAGTGTATAGATGAATACAACACACACTTATGAGCATTCTGTATGGGAATAGTCATAACTCCTGCATCCACACTGCAGACGCAGAAGGTAAAAGTAACCTTTTGCAGAATTATAAGCAGTCTACTTTGCTCACATACATTGTATTCTCCTGGGCAGCATTCTGCTTCCCCAGTTCATTCTCATAGCTCTGAGTGATACTACTCTCCTGCCTGATCAATATAAACTTCCAGTGCCCCTTCCAGCAGCAGAGTGCTCACTGAAATGATATTTCTTATCTCCTCACGTACGAAGCTTCTCCATTGCAAATGATATGCATTTGCTAAAGGTTAGCAAACGAGAAACTAAACCAACCATACCAATAACAGCCAGAGGAGCGGCTTTTAGAGCTGTGTGGCAGCGGCCATTTGAATTTTAATATTCAGCCAGGGTAAAACTAAAGGCCACTAAGCCAGAGGCGGATAAAATAGTCCTAGGTTTTATGGCTCTCTGTCTTGAGTCAAATCTTTTAAATATTGCTAATGAGCTCCATTACACTAGCTCACAATGGTTAGAAATGAGCCCTTCTCCAGACTGATACACTTACATCTCCCTGTCTGGCAATCTACCCCAGGCCCCTGTTAAGTGAATTATCACAGCTCCTAAATCATCTCTGTGGGGGTTTCCTCTAATCCCATCAAAGCTCTTCAGCTCTTTTTTTTTTCTTGACTGTCTTGTAATGAATTATTATTTCCCAGGGAGCAGTTAAAGAAGGCCTGTTGGATGAACTGAATGCCGTTGTGTTACTTTGTGTGGGGTGAGAGTGGAGAGATTGATCCTAGATATACAAGTATAGCCTCAGGGTGTTGAGGCTGCTAAATACTAGCGAGATGGAATAGGACAATGATCGGAGGGTCCCCAGCGTGGGGCCACCCACTGCTGTGACTGTATTCTCTGCTAAAAGGCCTTTTTAATCTCCTATCCCTCCCAAGTATTGCTTATTAGCTGGGAGCCTTGAAGTCCTGCAGGGACCTAAAACAGCTCTCTCCAAATGTTTCTTTAACTGGAGGAAA
Source organism: Mixophyes fleayi (assembly GCF_038048845.1). NCBI lineage: Eukaryota > Metazoa > Chordata > Amphibia > Anura > Limnodynastidae > Mixophyes > Mixophyes fleayi. The sequence continues at coordinate 409,537,632 of NC_134402.1, read as the reverse complement.
CACTGTTTAACAAACTGGCAGTGGACTCCATTATATCCCATTTAGTATTCACCATTTGCTCCCGGCCCCTTAGCTGAGTAATGGTACATAATGGTGGGAAAGAACAGTAATGATTTTATCATAAGAAAACAAGCAATAGGCCACAGGCACAGGAGGAGATTAGGATATCCGTGTGGAGACATCATTTTACTTGCTCATTATCTGTATGTGTTCGACTGGTCCATAAGGCGTCGTGGCTTATATTAGTTATGAGAGTACGGTGACAAGGGACTGTAGCATTTTTGTGTGTGTGAAAGGTTTTTGATGTGGTCCTGGAAAGGTATTGCTCCGCCCAAGTGCAATATGGAGGCGCAGAGCTATTCCCATTAACAGTATAGGACAAGACCTGGGCATACTGGTACAAATAGAGGTACAAGGGGCGGCTAAAGCTTCTCTTATGGTGCAGAACGGCCATTTTGCTTTCTGTAAAATACCTCAACCTACTTCAGTGATAATAGATAATAATAATTTCCTCATAGAAAGTAATGAATAATGTCGATCAGGTGCAGAATTAATCTGGTAAAAATGGTTGTTAACCATACATTTTTGTTTGATAAAATGGGTGAAGCATAGCTAAAGATTTGATGTATTTGGGAGGAAAAGGTAAACCGTGATAAATATTGCTGATGTCTGCAAAGTTCACTACAATATGCTTTTTTTAAGCAAAATAATGGCGTCAGGGCCGGATATGGCTGGGAGCCAAACAAGACTTTGCTGCTCATGCGCTGGCAATATGTATACTCACAAATCAGTGCGGGGGCCATAGATGGGTGGACGGGTGTTAGTGGGCTGGGCCCCCTCACTGGGGAACACATAGCCAACGTACCCTCTGCAATGGCAGTAGTTCTGTGGCATCTATGTGGGTAGATGAGTTATATGTTCTTATAACCATTTATTTATAAAGCGCCTACATATTATGTAGCGCTGTACATTAAGAGGATGATGATACAAATAAATAACATAACTGTCCAAATGAGCTTACAATCTAATAGGTGTGGGGAACAATTGATACATAAGGCGGTGGGATAACAACTGCAGCTGCTGGTGGGGACTGTGTCTGGCTACTGTAAGGTGGAAGGAAGCATTATATGTTAAAGCTGCCATTGTAGAAATCTGCTGCTGGTCCTACATGATAATTAGACCACTGCTCAGGCTGGGACTGGACACATCACAGACCTGTTGTAGCTCTGTTAGTAGCTAGTTTCACTAAAGCTAGCTACATAAATTTGAACCAACTTTTTATGCCGAGCGATTTTAAATGCGATCGATGTTCCGATCGCTTGGTCCATGGACTACATACACACTAGTCTTGTTTAGGACGATAAAGGGAAGATCGGACGTCCCTTTAGCGACTTTTTACAGCCATGTTGTCGTGAGCAATGATTTTAATTTCGTACACACTGCAGCGACATTTGCAGGAAATGTAACGAGATACCAAATACATTAGCATAAAGGGGCAGAGTTTTCGCTATAGTTAACAACCAAAGCTGCATAAAAAGAGAAGACAACACTGTCTCTTCATTCATTCATATAAAATAGAAGATTTTTAGCATACATAAAATTTAGAAAAACATTAAACTGCTAAAGTGCGATGCAATGAATATTCCATTCTCAGCGTGCATCATCGCTGATTGGTCCACAGCAGAAACGAACGCCCATGTCTGAGTGTATAAAATGACAGATGAACCTGTTTGGCGCCGAGGAGCGTGAGAAGATGGCGAGTGAGGAGAAGGTGTCAGTGGGTGTTAAGGTTGAGGAGAAGGTGTCAGTGGGGGTTGCAGGTGAGGAGAAGGTGTCAGTGGGGGTGCAGCTATGGAGATGGAGACAGAGTCAGAGATGGTGCTGGAAGGGCCACAAAATGTTGGAAAAGTTAAGATGGAGGATGGAGATACTCAAGAAGAGCAAAGAGCAAATCCAATGAGCCCAAGAGAGGTAGAGATGATGGTCAAAGTACTGGACCAGGACGACAACGACATTAAAAAAGGTCAGTAGCACATGTAGTGTACCTGCTAGAAGGACTTATTTCATTCTAGTGTCACACGATGCAATGTAAACGCCTAATTTGTAACCTGTTTTTTTTTATGTCAGAACGAAGAATTAACGGTGAGAAGGCCTGTTTAGATACCACTGATACCACTAATGTTACACCTGTTAGCAAAGAAGAAAAATTGAAAAAGACACATATACTAAAGAAGTTCTACACGAAGGTATTTCAGTGAACATGTATAGACAGCTAAATGCTTTGGCCACATACTTGTACCGTTATAATAACCAAAATGGCGCCTGTTTTCCAGAATGTACGGAGGTTAAGCCCGCTATTATTGCGATTTCGCCACAGGGACCAAAATATAAACTGATCTCGAACAGTGTGCAAGGTGAGAAAATGAGAGTATTTATGTCGTAAAATGTAAATTACAGATATAGAAGTTAAATGGTAAACATTTTTTTATTTCCTTGTATCGTAGATAAAGAAATCAAAGGGAATAGAAACCCAAGCGACATCAAGACCTGTTCTGCCACAAACCAGTAGCACCTTTAAAAATACTAAATACTAAAAATAATACTCTGCAGTACTCTGTGCTCTGATTGGTATGGGCGCGCTCACTTCTCATGCGGATCTTTCAGACAGCTGTGTGTGTAAAAATTTTTGTACCTTTTTCCTGCAATAAAAATGTTGCATGAACACTGTGTGGTTTATTCTGGGTACTTCACAATTATAAGTTAATAAAGGTTAATATAACTTTAATAGTTTATAAAGGTTAAAGTTTATAAAGAGTAAATATGAATACATTGCCAACATAGACGCAAAGGGTAATAACACACGTGCTTTATACAAGTGTAATGGTCTGCAGCCAGACAGGTTCAATATACATCTATACAAAACACAAGTCAGTGATGTGCGGATTCCGCACCACGTGGGACTGGGACAGACATCAAAAAATTTACATACACACGCCCCCCAGGTCGAAGAAGTATCGGAGGATTGTCGTGGATTGGTCGGAAGTTTATACACACTACACAGAGGAAACGAGATTGGAACGAAAATATTAAACGGTACGACCAACCAAATGAGGCAACAATCGTCCATTTGGGCAGACTTTCAACCATCGTGTCACTACACACACTGTATGTCGGCTGATTGAGCCGATTATTGGACGAAAACCGTGTAGTGTGTACCCAGCTTTAGCTAGAATATGCCTCTATGATGTGGCAAGCCACAGTATGTAGATTTATGTCGTTATTATTATTATGTTTGTAACAATAGAGGTCATATTTATGCTATTCATTTGTGTAAATAGCCACTTATCGCATGTTCCTTATATTGTAACATACAGACATAATCACATAGCTTGAGAAGTTAACACTAATACACTTGTGCATCCAGTTGAACCTTCTCTAATTTCTGTGTGTGTGTATTCTCAGTCCTAGTCTGTACATGTAATAAATAAGCACGTGTGGTATTCTATGTACATGGTTGTATGCCGGGATATTTCGAAAAGAACATACTTCCTTAGTTTTAGCGCTCAACATTTTGGGTTCTGTTCCTGCATTGAGTATGATCAGAATATTCTCTCAGGAGTCAGGGCTGGAATTTTCCTTATAGGCAAACGAGGCAAATGCAAAGGGTTGCACAGTGCAGGGGGCAACATAGGCTTCATCTTTCAATATTTATTTTTTGGGGTTACACAATTACTATGTGCATATCAATTCACAATGCTAGGGATTAATACTAAATAGGAGCCTGTGAAGTCTGGTGAAGTATGCATACATGATAACGCATGTCTGCTAGGAACATGCTGGTTAATGTCTTGTAAGGAGACAACAATTATGATAATCAGAACCAGCTCTGATACAGCATAAAACAGACAATATTATACAAGATCTGTACATACTGCTTAGTGTCCAGCATATTAGGCTAGTGACTGGCGGCTTGACAATTGGATTGGCTGTAAAGTTTCAATGGGTTACCTCTCTGGACAGCCATGTCTATGTACTAAAAGTCATCTCTTATTTATAGTCTGTGCTGAATGCTTGTGCTTGCAAAATCATTTCTGGTTTCTGGTCTAAAAACCTTTTTCTAACATTATTCTGACTTATCTGGAGCTGATAGAATAAATCTATGATCATAACAGTAAGGGTAATGTTACTTGACTATTGCTCACTGGCCTATATAAAGATAAAAGCAGAGAATGTAAGTCGTTCCTGTTGGGTGCCATACAGGCACGGGCTGGCAAATTTCAGCCCAGGGCGGCGCATAGGCGGCCTCATCACATGACACGCGGCCGTCTGTGCGCTGAAGCGGCCGCATCGTGTGTCCGTGTATGCAATATTGAGGTATTATTGCATCCACGGGGGGGTCGCAAACAGCGGTCAGACTGAGCGGCCCGGGGGGCTGGTGTCCCTGAGCGGCCCGGGGGGCTGGTGTCCCTGAGCGGCCCGGGGGGCTGGTGTCCCCCTGTCCCCCGGCCCAGCCTGCCCCTGGTGCCATTCATGACATTTGGAAATAACAGAAAGAAACGCAAGTCAATTACAGGCTCAATCATTTTGATTGAACTTCCAATGTTAACAGTTGTATAAAACAATTTCACCTCTCATGGCTTTCAGCCCTTACCATATCTTAAAAAGTATGAGCCATTTAAAAAAAAACAAAAAAATTTTTTTTTCTTTGCACATCTGTATCTACTTTTATGTACAATGCATATAGAAGTGCGCACCCACTTCCTAAAACACAAGTGTAAAAAGGGTAGGCGCCTACACTTGTGGGTATGCGGACACTCTGGAAAATGTGCATAGTGAAAGCGATAAAACTATAACATTTATGTCTTTATTATTCCTGAGAGTGAGGGGACATTGGCCATGTCTTTATTACATGTATCACTTTTAACTGTTTGGTTTGAACGTTTTTATTACATTGCTAAAAGTGCGCCTAGAAATAAGATTTCCTGCAAAAGTTCAAATGGAGGGTGCAAAATGCCTCCTATTAATTGTACAACGATGAGGTTAGGTTTGAAGCCCCTCTAGCCAGCCTAAAAATTCAAGTCCTTTTGCAGGTAGGAAGAGCCTGTGTGTCTACCCATGATATAGTTATACTTCCCCAAATGTACCTTCCATATCTCTACCAACTCATTAAAATAATCCCATTTCATAAAATAGTTCCCCAAGCATGTAAAAGCATGAGGCCATAGATCACTCCATATAAATTTTCTATTATAATACATAATTGTAATTATTAACACGTTTTAATTATTATACGTTTAGAAAAAAAAACCATTAATAGAGTTGGTTTAGAGTTTAAGTTTGTAACCTCTTACAAGCATTATATTGTAAGCATTAGATTGTAAGCTCTTATGAGCAGGTCCCTCTGTACTTCCGTCCCCTCATCCATCTATTCATCCCTGTATCTTGAGTGCTCTCTATTATTCTGTTTGTTTGTTCTGCGTTTCGATTGTTATACTATTACGTTTTATGTACTTAACTTAGTTTCCATATTATTGCATTAAGCGTCTTGTATCTTCTGTATTATGCTTATGTTTGTTGTGCATTTTGGCTTGTTATACTTGTACATCCTTTGTATTATATTTAATTCCAGCACTGCTGAATATTGTGGCTCTTTATAAATAAACAATAATAATAATAGTGTAAATATAAAACTCCCAGCTACAGCTGCCATAGAGCAGGGCCATTTTTTCCATTGGGCACGATGGGCATGTGCCCGGGGGCCCCACAGGCAAGGGGGCCCCATAGACAGGGCTCTTAAGTAAAATAAATAATCCTGCAAAAAAAATAATATATATATCTATATATCTATATATATATATATACATATATATAGATGATACACATATATAGATGTAGGGGCCCCACTGCACTGCTTTGCCCGGGGGCCCATAATGTTGTTAAGGTGGCCCTGCCAAAGAGGGGTCGATGTTGTAACCATTGTTGCTGGCTAACATGCTGGTACGGCGCTATTTTCTCTACACGCTTGACACTTAGCAGAGTACCAGCAGCTCTGACTAAGAAAATATCAAACACTAATCAGCTCTTTGAGGTGTGCGCCAAAAATAGTAGCACATAGGCAGGGGCTGGCTGGTCAGTTTTAGCTTGGGGGGTTGGACTTGGCTCGGCAGCCTATTAGGAACAATTGACAGGAAAAAAATGCAGGTAATCCAGTCATCCAGCCCAAGGTAGCCCAGTATGGGACCAGTCCTGGGGCAGAAGCCCCTCTGCCCAGCCAGCCCCTGCACATGGGGTTCACGGGTAGTATCAAATACCAGTCTAGAGCAAGTACAAGAGGTGAGTAACATATAATTGGTCGCTTCTACAAATATTATTTAAAAAACATTATATTGACGTGTATTATATAAATAATAAAGGTTAGCAGACATTACAAAAATGTATTAATATAGCATGTAATTTTTTTTCTTACCTATTAATTCAGTCTTTGGCAAAACACATCATCGTACATATTTGTACAAGCTGGAATGCAAAACAAAATCATTTCAACACCAATCCATTTTTATTACTAAGAAGAACAGCCAAACAATCATTAACTCAGCAAGCATGCTTAACATGTACACTATTTTTATAAGTGGGTCACTACAAATTGGTCTGCAAACTAATTTCAATACGCTTAATATACATTTCTGCAAAATAGCATCCAAGTTAGACTTTAGGCGAAGCAAATAAAGTGACTTGTGTTTCTCAAATGAATTGCTACAGGATAGTAACATTTTGATCACGTTAACTGACAAACCTTGTTTGTTATTCACTTTTCACAATGACAAAGTCATTTTCTCCTCCTGCATATTTGCAGAAATGTACCTATCTTGCATCTAAAGAATAGTTGTTTGGGAAAATTCTATGCAACGCTTGATAACTGTGTCTAATAATTGCTTGGCCAAAATTAACATATCATGTACTATAATACACCATTCTTGACAGATCCAATCAGCATTTCTGTTGTATAATACAGCTAGTCTGAAATATATTTCATTCTCAATTTACAGATATTTTTTTCTACAGGGAATTGTAGCATTTTGTTGGTTTCCTTGAGCAAGCGGGACAATAGCTCGCAACCTCTAGTAGAAGATAAGGGTAGCCGGACAATATACGCCTTTACACAAGGATGATGTCATTGCACATGGCATACTAGGATGGCTCTTCTTGGAGATTGCTGTGGCCCCCCATAGGAATAGGCTATACTGTATGATGGAAGTTGTAAGTCATGTTCTAAGGCAGTGGTTAGGGAACAGGGGTAAATTACTACAAATGGGATAAAAATGAAATTCCTGGGGGTAATGCTGCCGATTCACATGCTATCAGTTGGATTGTAGACCCCTTTAAATGTGAAGTTACAGTTGTACCAGAAGAGCCTCAAGGGTTGGCAGAGGCACTTCTTGAGCTTAGATGTAATAATGAAGCATGTATTGCATTTGAAAACAAAGCAGATCTGTCATATTTTTGGATGTCAACAGCTGCAAAGACATTCAAAATTGCACATGAGGAAGCAGTCAAAAAGTTGCTGCCTTTGGCAACAATCTACCTTTGCGAACAAGGATTTTCCACTCTAACGTACATAAAAACAAAGCAGAGAAATCGATTGGACGCTGAAGACTGTATACAAATTGCTCTGACATCAAAATGCCCCAATATTGATGCTCTCGTATCAAAAATGAAGCAACATCATTTCCCCAAAACCTGAAGTTTTGAGGTTGAAGCATTCAAAGAAATTTTGAATAGATTCAATAAAATTTTGAATTCCAATAATTAATAATATATGATTTCCTTCCTTTCAAATCAAGGGAGTAACGTCGGCGTATCTAAATATATTTTGGGGTAAAAGGTAAAAAAGTTCCCTGACCCCTGCTCTAAGGGCACGTGGTAAACATGTGCTAAATATGTAAGGCACGCTAGTATTTTTTAAATGGGTGTAATGGGAGGCATCTGCCCAATACAGCGCTCTACTACATTGGCATCATTGATTGGGCAAACAAACAGCCATAACTGTGTATTGCACTGATTGTAGTAAATGCCTTATGATCATTTCTCCCCAAGACAGTTCCCAGAGTTTCTGTACTATGGTTCATCTCCCAATGCCTCAGTCAATACAAATAACTTGATTAAGTTAGTAACAAGCTGAAAAGGCAGCCTCGTCTAATACCATCTCTCAGGGTCAGCGTCCTCTCACCTATTCCCTCTAATGTGCGTACCAGCAAATGTATGGAGAATATATAGTGCACATAGAATACAGCAACACAAGTGGGGACAATTACTGGGATATAGACAGTTTATTTCACAGTTACATATCGCAGTGCACGCGGCTCTGGCATTTTGTCAAAGCGCTGCTTGTTTTGCATTCTATTGCAGATCCTGGGAGGAATTCAAAAACATATAAATTTCACATTGTTACCCATCTCCTATGGTGATAGGAGATTATTAGAAAATCAAACAATATTCCTTAAATGTGGACATCCAAATCCTGTAAAATTAAGCACCTATGGAATATATTAGGTGACGTTCATAAAAATGGTTCTATTGATAACAGTGTAGAAAAGGAGACGTTACCCACCCTTTCTTAACATTTAGTCTATTTATATGTGTAGCTTGCAAAATCATGCCTGGACAGACATATTATCTACCATGGGTATGAAACACAAGTACCTGTATCTATGCAAATATAGATGTACAGTATATTTATAAGAATAGAAAATATACCAGAAAAACAGATGATGATAATAATATCAATATGTATGTGGTTAATAAAAAAAATAGTCTAAAATAGTATATACAACTTAAGGATAATATATGATTTAATTAGAGGATGTTAGAAAAACATAAAGTATAATTTCATTTACATGCCATCTCATGTTCATTCAGAGGAGGGCTATATATATATATATATATATATATATATATATATATATATATATATATATTACACTATGGGCCTGATTCATTAAGGATCTTAAATTAAGAAGTTTCTTATTTAAGTCTCATGGACAAAACCATGTTACAATGCAAGGGGTGCAAATTAGGTTTCTGTTTTGCACATAAGTTAAATACTGACTGCTTTTTCATGTAGCACACAAATACTTGATAGCTTATTTGTACACTGAAGTTTGTACACTGAATTTTTCGTCCTCTCAGGTCACTTTAGCTTCTGCCAATAAACCCCACTGCCCTATGAGTCACTACATTCCATTTTTTAAAATAAATAAATATAATCTACCTGTAATAAAATTATCATGGATGTTTACAGCTACATTACACCCTGGAGCTAATTAGCTCCTCCTCCTCCCTGGAGCCATAGAGGACTAATGCAGCCATTTTTAGCAGTGCTTGTGGTTAAGCTGGCAGTCCTGCATGAAAACCTGGGCTGTGAGATGTTGTGGAGAGGGGGTGAGCAGAAGGACCAATCAGAAGCTGCAATCATGGACATTACAGCTTCTAATTGGTCTTCCTAATCACACCCCATTTCAGCAGCTATTTTGAAGTGGTAAGCGAAAATGTTCACCACTTTAGATGACAACACAGTTTTAATTGCGCGTGCATAATAAAATAAGAGAGAAAATAAAAATGACATTGAATTGTAAACTATGTGTAAAAAATTAATGGTTAGCCTGCCACCCCTCCAATTATACTGCTATAGGCAAGCTCCTATGTAGCTTTTCAACATTTCTAGGTTTACATTGTAGAGGAAATAATTCTACAATGCATCATTATTTTGGGGCCATTTATTGTTAGACTTTACACAAGCACCATAATTCTTTTTTATGTACATTTCCTGGTCCCCTAAAAATAATGGACAATGTAGCTTTCTCAGTGGGTAATAGCTCTGTCTATGAAACCATCCTTGTTATCTGTTGCTTGGTGGCATAAGGTAAAAGGGTCAGCTATATCACATAGGGCATTTCATGTACCTTTGTCTCCAAAAACACTTTCAGTCACCACTTTTTCAAAATGTGTGTGGTAATCTTTCACCAACACAACAATGATAATTCATTTCAGATATAAACACTTTTAGGGGCATATTGAAGTAGCCGCAGAGTTGCCTTTGCAACCGTTCTGGAGCCTCTACGATGTAACATCGAAGAGAAATGTGTAGAAATCTACAATATTGTGGTACTGCAGTACCAGATATAGTGCACAAATGAATATGCCCCTTAGTTTCATTTTACACAAGGCATGCACCCCACGTTTGAGTTAGAAAAATGGTACAGTAAACTGGATAACTTAAATCTATAACAAACCTATCTACAGTGATGGATGAACACAATGAACATAATAAACCACATATTACCCTGAGTGTATTTCTCAGTTATGGCCACAAAATATATAAATTCTGTGCAAACAACATGAATAAGTCGATCTCAGAGACAACAATCTTGTCCTCTGTTCCTCACAGGCCACTCCTTAGACCTTTGCCTTGGTTGCCTGGTGAGTAATCCAGGTCTACTGACTTATGCAGTAGACTTCATGATATGATTATTCTTCAGCGTTACAGCCAGTATAACTATTATTTAATGTAATTACAACCACCTGTATGTGTTGCCAATGCCAATTTCTTCTTATTTGTTAGCATCATAAATATGGCAATGGCAGACGAATAGTCAGGTCATTTGGAAACCTGTATGCACCATTAGATATATCCGACTGGTCCTGTTCACCCTTCCACCTTTTGTTATGTGTCCAATATGTCTTTTTATTTGCAGAATTATGAATACTTTGTGACCCCTCCTGTCTGACTAAGCCCCCGGCAGTAGCCGCGGTTATTTTCTGTACAGTCTGCTTTTCTTAACCTAGTGCTAAGTATTCCTATTTCCAGCCCCATCACTGGTTTGCTAAGTAATTTGCGAAAAGCTAACAAACTCCAGCTACATCCTCATAGCGACTGCTTAAACCCATTACTTTCCCTTTTAATCAAATCGCTGCTGTGTCAAAATATACAATTCTTGCCATGAATCTCACTTGCCTGTTACAGTTCACCAGTTGACCTTGAAAATGTTTGCTCTTCGGAGCTCCTTCTTCTCGGCCTCCAGCTAAATTGCTCTAGACCGGGCCTCATCATTTTTCTATATACAGAAGTCAGATTAACATAAACAGAACAATCTCAGAGGCAACAAACACACTCTGCAGGATAAATCAGCATGAAAATAAACTTAATCACACATGCATCCATTTTTATATTAAAACATACTTATTTATATTTATATTCGCACTGATTTTCTCATTTGTTTCACTAATCATATTGTTATCATCATTACACAATATTTATAATGTGGCAACATTCTATTTAGATTTATACAATTACAGTCATCGTTAAACAGATATAGGTTACTGTACAAAACTCAAGCACTGTTGAGAGCACCCGACATATGTATATAAATTAATTCTATATATCCTCCAATCCTTATCTGTAAGTAATCTTATATGCATCACGGTACTTAATTGTATTTAACACCATGAGTATCCTAATGGTTTTTGTATTTAATCTAACGTAAAGATAAATATCAGAAAAACACACAATTGTCCTAAATGCCATGTAAACGTGCAATATGAGATTGGATACTTTAATTAATTGTGTACAATTTTTCTTATACCCTTTGAAGTAAACAGTCAATGCAATGTGTTGTGTATAGTTTCGGTGCCGCATATTTTAAATAAATAATATTCTTTAAATATACAACATATTGAGTATATAAAAACACGTCACAAATGGGAGAAAAACAAATAGTTTTGAGAGATGATATAATGGAAAACGGCAAATAATTAAGTATAAAAATAAAATAAAATAAATCTATATTTTAACTGTTTGCATGTGGCACCTAAGGCGTTGTGCTGTATAACATGGCAGTTTAGGTGTTAATAAAGACGGGCACCATACTCTTTGATTATTCAATACACTGAGTGTATAAAAACCCATCTAAGATGTGGACAAACAATTAGTTTTGAGTTATTTATCTGGAGTTTGTATGGTTTAGAAAAACTCCATCTTCCTGGCTGATGCTGTCCTAATGCATTTAACTTGAGCCATCAGCTATGATTAAACACCTGCTGTTGTGGGGAAACAAAGCACGCTAATCCAATATGTATTTCTGACACCTTAAATATCACCCAGTCCCCTGACATCAGGCACAGCTTTTCAGCGGGATGGAATTCCAGAGCATATTTTTCTAATTTATGGATGGACAATAAATCAAAATTAAGGCTTGGGCAACGAAATATACATCAGTGCAGAATGAACTGACTGCAAACGAGGACACAACACAGCAGAAGGATGCAGCTAGGATACATTAATGCAGCATAAACACAACACCACTACAAACTTATCGCAGTGTAAGAGGGGAAAACAAACAAATCAAAAAAATATATATATTGTAATCATTCTATACATCTGCAAAGGTTATTTAGCACTATGTAAAGTAATAACATGTATTTCTGAAATGTGAAATAATACTTTATTTTAATTGATTATTAATGTGTATGCTATGAATTGACCATTCTTCTGGTTTATACAGAATGGAGCTGTCCAAGTGCTGAAATGATGGATACTATTTGAATCAGGAAATTTGCCACAAAATGTTAGGGTGATTTCCGCAATAATTGAGGACATTTAAAAGTAAATGTAATTTTGATGTATTATTCTGATTTATTTCACAGCAACATTTAGGACAGTTATGTTGTGTTACAGATTAGTTTTGAATTTTAACAGATCACGCAATTCTTTTGTCTTACAGATGTTTCTGTGAATTACAACGTTTGGAAGGCAGCATTAATATGCATAACCTGCAGTTCACCTCGTCCACATTACCTCTAGACTGAGTGACATTGGCAGTAGTACAGGGTAATTTCTAATTGGATTTTTTTAATCTGTTCTTTCCATGTTAGGAGCAGAAGCTTTCTTATGGTTGCTTAAGTAAATGAGTTCTTGCCTCTTACATGGAAACAGTAAATGAACACCTATTTTTTACATTAAGTTTGTCTTATCTTAGTGGTATTTCTTTTTTTGTGCGTTGCCTTCTAGTGCTTGTTGATCATCAATAAAACCCACTATTCTGGTTACTATATCTCTTAGCGGTCCTTCCAGTTAATTGGGGTATTGAAACTGAAAATGAGAAGAACCTGACTTATCATTGAATTAAAAGCCAAAGTCAATTCTGCAATTATGTAATAAAGACCGGCTCCTGCAATATACCACATATGATGCTAATTGTTTAATAGGCTTCAGACAATGTATTACGTAAGAAAAATGAATTCATGCACTGCAATGAATTGATGCAGTCCTGAGAGACACAAGTCTAGTATCTCAATGTCCCCAAACATTGTCAGTCTATCTTTTCTCCTATTATTATTATCCTTGTTGTTGTTGTTGTTGTTGTTGTTGTTGATTTGTAAGGCCACAATGTTAAGATGTGAAAAAAAGGGTAGAGCGCTTACAATCTCCTTACCTTATATGTACAGGAATAGTTTGATCTAGAAAGTGACCACCTACTCACTCATTCAGCTCATATTCATTTCCTCTCCGCAGATGCTGTGTTTTCCTTCAACAATTCATTAAAAACTCTGTTGTATAAGATTAAGCCTTTGCTACTCTTTTCTCCTTATGCAGAAGAAAAAATTGCACAATCAGTACTCTCATTACACATGTTCTAACATCTTATACAAGATGTTAGAAGATACAGTGACATGGGTAGTATTTGCTGTTTCTGTAATTGAACCCCAAAATGAAATAGTTTCACCAGTGTACAATAGTTGGCCTCCATCATGAAGTTGTTTCAGTAGGGTATAGTGGTTGGTCTATATCCTAAAGTGGGTTCAGTAGGGTATAGTGGTTGGTCTATATCCTAAAGTGGGTTCAGTAGTGTACAGGGGTTGGTCTATATCCTAAAATGGGTTCAGTAGTGTACAGTGGTTGGTCTATATCCTTAAATGGGTTCAGTAGTGTACAGTGGTTGGTCTATATCCTAAAGTGGGTTCAGTAGTGTACAGGGGTTGGTCTATATCCTAAAATGGGTTCAGTAGTGTACAGTGGTTGGTCTATATCCTTAAATGGGTTCAGTAGTGTACAGTGGTTGGTCTATATCCTAAAGTGGGTTCAGTAGTGTACAGTGGTTGGTCTATATCCTAAAATGGGTTCAGTAGTGTACAGTGCTTGGTCTACATCTTAAAGCAGGTTCAGTAGTGTATAGTGGTTAGTCTACATCCTAAATTGGGCTCAGTAGTGAACAGAGGTTGGCTTCTATCCTAAAGTTTGTTCAGTAGCGTACAGTGGTTGGTTTAGAAATCCTAAAGTGACATCAGTATTCTACAGAGGTTGATTTCTATCCTAAAGTGGATTCAGTAGTGTACAGTGGTTGGTTTCTATCCTAAAATGGGTTCAGTAGTGTACAGTGGTTGGTTTATGTCTTAAAGTGGGTTCAGTAGTGTACAGTGCTTGATCTACATCTTAAAGCAGGTTTAGTAGTGTGTAGTGGTTGACAGGGCCGGACTGGGACTAAAAATCAGCCCTGGCATGTAAGGTACACAGGCCCACCTCAGTTCCAGCAGGAATGAAAATATGTGCCGCCGCGTAGCGGCGGTGCCGAACACGGCGGGACCTCATTGTGTTGTGGGTGTGGCCAACATGGGGCATTGATACATACATTATAATAATACATTACATTTATAATTTTAGACAAATACACAGGCAATACTGTTAGAAGCACACGGCTTTGCCTTCACAAGCAGTACGTTGTGAAGCGGGACATATCTCCAAACTGTCCTTGCAGTCAGACCAAATCCTGACTAAGGGAGACAGTCACCCAAATTCAGGACTGCCCTACCAGATTCAGGACAGTTGGCAGACTGTCCTGCTCTCTCCTACCTGTCTTGGTCCCTTTCACCACTTGTAGCAGATGGTTTCTTTAGCTCAGTTCATTCTTGTCTTGATCCTGGAATATTGGATGCCCTATTTTGAAAAAAAAAATGGGTACATGAGATTTAGAAAACTCCAACCAGCCCCAAAGTTAAAACAATAGCACTCACGTTTTATAATTAGGCCTCCCTCTAGTCCCCACAATAATAATATTCACATTTAATAAGTAGACCTATTTCCCTCCAACCAACCCCAACATTAAATTAACAGTATACCCATTTACTCAAGACATATTTCCCTCCCTCCAAACAGTCCCAGCAATAAATTAAATAGCATTAAAATTTAATAAATATAGCCATTTTCCAATACCATCCCCGACAATAAATAATTCATATTCACATTTAATAAATAGCCCTCCTCCCCAAAATCAGCCCCATATTCAACGGATAGCCCTAAACCACTCCAGCATTAAATTAAAGGTTCCTTCAACTCACCTTAAATAATTAGCCCCCACCTACACTCCACCATTAAATAGCCTACCTCCCACACTATGTTAAGATCCTCCCTTCCTTCACATATTATATTAAAATAATGCACATGCGCACACACACTCACACACTATATGAACATCGCTAAAAGCACACTATAGCAACATGGGGCCACACAGAAACACTATTAGCCACACAGACACGCTCTTAGCCACACACACTGTTTGCCACACAGACACACTATTAGCCACACAGCCACGTTATTAGCCACACACACTATTTGCCACACAGACACACTATTAGCCACATAGACACACTATTTGCCACACATACATGCTATTTGCCATACAGACACGCTATTTTCTACACAGACACACTATTTACCACACAGACACACTATTTTCTACACAATTAGCCACACACACACACTATTTGCCATACAGTCACACAGCCACACTATTAGCCCCACACACACTATTTTCCACACAGTCACACTAATAGCCCCACACACACTATTTGCTACACATACATACCCACATATATAAATATAAATATATTGTTATAAATATATTGTTCATATATTTATACCATTTAATAAATCATGATTTGGTGACTTTGCGCAACTCTCAATCTATGTTTGCTATATATTTTTAGAGGCTTAACACTGCCTCTTTTTGAGTTTGCTGCATTCGATCCTGAGTTTTTTTTTATTAGAAACGGGTACACACGGTTTATATTAGTGCCAGAGATTCCAGTGTATTTTTACTTGCCAGCCTTATGTTGGGACAGAGGCCTGTTTGTGTCATGGACATTGATTCTTTCAACTATTTACCTTGGAATGAGTTCCTTGAATTCCTCCTCATAGGAGGAATACTCTATAACAAGGCCAGGCCCACCATATGTTCAAGCTGCAGCTCTACTCTCTGAAGACCAGGAGTGGGCTGGGAGGTATCAGCCCGGGGGGCGCACAGGCGGCCGCATCACATGACACACAATGCGGCCGCGTCATTAATGACGCGGCCGCATCGTGTGTCATGTGATGCGGCCGCCTGTGCGCTGACGCGGCAGCATCGCGTGACTTGCGATGCGGAAGCCTGTTTGGGACAGGGGGAGGCGGTCGGCCCAAACAGCTGCTAGACTGAGCGGCCCGGGTGCCCGCTCCTCCCCCATCCAACCCTCCCCTGCTTAAGACATTTTCTCTTTCACATTTTTCATGTCTGACACTCTTTTGTGGCAGTTTTCTATGGTCCTTCTAGCCAAAAGTAAGCTATTTTATCCTGATTAAAGCATATTTGTTTCCCAAAAGTCTCTCATATACTGGAATATGGGAAACTAGTACACAGTTAAAAATGAAACCACACATTTCTCCCTTACTGTCTTTCCAGTAGCAGAGGGGACTCTGATTTTTCATTAACCTCCTGGCTTTTTACTCCTACTTCAGAACCTAATTCTCTCTCCCTCTCCTCATTGGCCCTTGCCTGTTTGCTTCTCCATCCTGTCGCAATCACCAACAAATAACACAAACACAGGAAAAAAAGCAATGACTTTCACACCACACACACAGGCACAGACACAGACACTGACACTGACACTGACACTTACACTTACACTTACCTTTGGACATCCAGCAGCAACACTCTGCGTGCTGCCTGGCAGAGGGAGAATCAGTGACTGCTGCCTATTCGAGCAATCACATGGGATGGCACCACGTGACAGGTGGCGTCCCATGTGATTGCTCGCATAGGTGGCAGTCACTGATTCTCCGTCTGCCGAGCAGCGCGCAGAGTGTTGCTGCTCGGCGGGCATATGGACCGGCCCATCTGGCCATCGGCCCTTCTGGCATTTGCCAGAAGTGCCAGATGGCCAGTCCGGCCCTGGTGGTTGGTCTACATCCTAAAGTGAGTTCAGTAGTGAACAGAGGTTGGCTTCTATACTAAAGTTTGTTCAGTAGTGTACAGTGGTTGGTTTCTATCCTAAAGTGGGTTCAGTAGTGTACAGTGGTTGGTTTCTATCCTAAAGTGGGTTCAGTAGTGTACAGTGGTTGGTTTCTATCCTAAAGTAGGTACAGTAGTGTACAGTGGTTGGTCTACATCCTAAAGTGGGTTCAGTACTGAACAGAGGTTGGCTTCTATTCTAAATGTTTTCAGTAGTGTACAGTGGTTGGTCTACATCCTAATTTGGTTTCAGAAGTGTACAGTGGTTGGTCTATATCCTAAAGTGGGTTCAATAGTGTACAGTGTTTGGTTTCTATCCTAAAGTGGGTTCAGTAGTGTACAGTGGTTGGTCTATATCCTAAAATGGGTTCAGTATTGTACAGTGGTTGCTTTCTATGCTAAAGTGGGTTCAGTAATGTACGGTGGTTGGTCTATATCCTAAAGTGGGTTCAATAGTGTACAGTGGTTGGTCTACATCCTAAAGTTAGTTCAGTAGTGAACAGAGGGTGGCTTCTATCCTAAAGTTTGTTCAGTAGTGTACAGTGGTTGGTTTCTATCCTAAAGTAGGTACAGTAGTTGGTCTACATCCTAAAGTGGGTTCAGTATTGAACAGAGGTTGGCTTCTATTCTAAATTTTTTCAGTAGTGTACAGTGGTTGGTCTACATCCTAATTTGGTTTCAGAAGTGTACAGTGGTTGGTCTATATACTAAAGTGGGTTCAGTAGTGTACAGTGGTTGGTTTCTATCCTAAAGTGGGTTCAGTAGTGTACAGTGGTTGGTCTATATCCTAAAATGGGTTCAGTATTGTACAGTGGTTGCTTTCTATCCTAAAGTGGGTTCAGTAATGTACGGTGGTTGGTCTATATCCTAAAGTGGGTTCAATAGTGTACAGTGGTTGGTCTATATAGTAAATTTTGTTCAGTAGTGTACAGTGGCTGATTTATATCCTAAAGTGGGTTCAGTAGTGTTCAGTGGTTGGTTTCTATCATGAAATGGTTTTAGTAGTCTACCGTGTTGGACTTGAAATCAGTGGTCGAAGTGGAAATTAGAAGTGGTGGAATGGAAATGTAGAAGTGGCGGTATGGAAATGTAGAAGTGGCGGTATGGAAATGTAGAAGTGGCGGCATGAATATATATAAGTGAATGGAATGTGAAAGTGTTATAATGAAGGCAGTAGGAGAGGAAGCGGTATGGCATACCACCGTATACACCCCCACTTCCACCATTGTTTTAAATGACATGAAATGATCTCAAATGGATTCAGCAATGGAACTCTTTTGTGAAGTGATTTAATTAATGTACAGTGATAGAACGCAAAGTGAACTTTCATTTAGCGTTGTCCAGTGAATGGTCTTCTTCACAAAATGGTTTTATATATATACATTGATTGGTTTCCATTGCAAAGTGTTTTTTGTAGTGTACATGGATTGGAAGTTCACCTAAGGATATTTCATCAATGGACAGTGATTGGACTGTATTATGATATTGTTTAAGTAGTGTACAGCTATTGATCTCAATCATTAACTAATTTCAGTAGTGTATAGTGACTGGATGTCATTATGAAGTGGTTTCGGTAGTGTACACAGTGAACAGACTTCATAATAAAGTGGTATCAGTAGTGAAAACAATACAAGTAATTTATTTAGTGCACCAAAGTAACATGGTATTTATAGTTGCTAAGTCATAGCTACTTCTATAGTCATTAGGTTAAAAAGACACTGATGTCTAATGTTTAAAAAGTGTTAAAAATCTTCCTAATAAAGTTATAATTACAAAAGAAGAAATGTTCATTTGTATATATATGTATATATTTATGTCTGTGTATATATATATATATATATATATATGTATGTATATGTGTATATGTGTACATATATATATATATATATATATATATATATATATATAATTTCATTATTGTTTAATGTTTACATTTTCCGCCTTTAAGTTTGATGTCATTTTGTAAAATGTTCATGGTTTATTTAACAGTATTTCTCAAAACAGATGGTTATAGCATTAAAAGTGGTGTTATTTCTACCTGGCTACTATAACATTCTCTAAAATCATTGTTAAATATGGGGAAATATCATAACGTCAGTTTCAGGATTTCCATTTAATAAGTCCATCAAGTTTAACCGTATGCTATTTGCAAGCCACTATTCTGTTTAATATAAACCAGAAGAAGGTGAATACTCCATTTAACCTGTATCCAATTGCCTCAAATGGCGATGTCAGATGCAATTCCACCCTGAATCAACACCCCAGCAGAAGCACATTTCAATAGCCTTATTTTATTTTGTTAAAAAAAATAATTTTTAATGTAACTATTGAGCCAATTTCTGGTGGTGCAGTAATCTCACATTTTTCCTACTACTGTCATGAAAATCTCTTTACATACCCTAAGATCAGGCCATTTATGCCTATATATATATATATTTATTGAAGATAAAATCTGATATCTGATGTACAGTTTACAACCCTAACTTGGACAGTCTGCATTCACTGAGATTCTATGCTCAATCCCAAATTTCCAATGGAGAAGTTTCACTCCATCCACTGGCCATATCCTTATAATGGACACCCACACATTACGTGGGAGGGGTATTATGTATTGAACACCAGTGGCTGCTTTAACATTTTTGGTTGATGATGGATCTAACTTACAGTAGCCACATACACTTTACCCAGCAGCAGCAACTACAGATATCGCCTTATATGTCAGTTGTTCCTTACACATCTCAGATTATACAGTCATTTGGTCAGGGGCATTGTTACCTTCTGTTTCACGTAATTTCACATAATTTGTTTGTTATATGATCCCAATATACAACGTTGGGTAATATATCGGTACTTTATAACTGGGAGATAATAAATATAGATAATAATTGTGCCGTTGTCCATACACACAGAATTGGAACAACGAAGAACAGCAGCTAAGCACCAACGCAGCTGTGGGATTCCAGAAGGAAGTCTCTGGCTTTGGGGAGCACCAGTAAGTGTTAGTGTTAGTGGTTGTGAGCAAGGAGGATGCCCCCAAGACCATTGTTCATTATATCTGTAAAGCCAACATTTTATTTGAATATAGCACCCAGCTCTATAGTGCCAGTTGGCGCTAAATTACTGCACCTGAGAGTCTCATTGGCCCCCTGTATGGACGGTTACCCATGTTTCAATGAATGTCCCATGTTGATTGGCTGGCAGGCGGGCTACTGCTGGTTTCAATCAAAGTGCTGGCCAGTGCTAGTGATTGGTGGTGGTGGGGGGGGGGGGAACCATAATTTTACCAACAAGTTTTTTGTTTTTCATTTTTGAATTTACTCCTTGGACTGTGTTGGATGAAAGTACATTTTTAATACATTTATTTAAAATAAAGGGGGTGGGAAGGGTATGTATTTTGTTCTTGTTCTTTCGTAAACTGATGATTGCTGAAATATTTTGCGCTGGCAGCTGTGCCTTTAGACATCTTTAGAAAGAAAACACTTAGGTTCTCATTCAGACTTACAAGCAAATCTAGCTAGAGGGTGCAGTGGTTAGCACTTCTGCCTCACAGCACTGGGGTCATGAGTTCAATTCCCGACCATGGCCTTATCTGTGAGGAGTTTGTATGTTCTCCCTGTGTTTGCTTGAGTTTCCTCCAGGTGCTCCGGTTTCCTCCCACACTCCAAAAACATACTGGTAGGTTAATTGGCTGCTATCAAATTGACCCTAGCCTGTCTGTGTGTCTGTTAGGAAATTTAGACTGTAAGCCTCAATAGGGCAGGGACTGATGTGAGTAAGTTCTCTGTACAGCGCTGCGGAATTAGTGGCGCTATATAAATAAATGGTGATGATGATGATGAAGGGCACAAATTGGTATCTGGACAAACCAAGTTGCAATGCAAGCGAGGGGGGTATTTCCTGCCTTTGCCTGCAGCGCACAAACACCGGGCAACTTTATATTTACACTGAGACTTAGAGTTCAGCGAGCATGTACCCTGTCCTAACTCTAAATCTGTTCACACATTTGAAATGTCTCCTTTCTCAGCACCCCAGGCCAGGCCAGACCAGGCTATCGGAGTATGTGCAGTGAACCCCTGTCAGAGCTTTACTACGCATGAGCTGAATCGGTGCATTCTCAGAGGCGTCCTACAGCTTTGATATTCTGGGAGCAGAGCGAGCCCTCGTGAGTCTGGCTCAGCATCAGCCCTGTAGCAACTGCACCCCAGGAGGAGCTAGTTCTTCCCAGGCCTATGGCTGGTATTTCTTTTCACCTCTGCATGCTCACATATATGCATATATATATTAATAATTAAGAAAACTAGGCTAACCTCAATATAACAAGAGCCCAGATGATTTGCAGGATGCACATACCAAAGCAAAGGTATAATTTAGAATTATAGTACACTCAGATTTTAAAGCTGAATTCTTAAGCATATTTAGTTAAATACAAAACATTAAATATAATTTACCTTATAACCAGAGCTACTTTTAACATTTTCAACACGTTGAACTGAAGATATTTGAAGGATGGGGAGATCATTTTGTCCTATGCACACCAGACTTCCTGAATGTAACATTATTGAAAGACAAATGGAAATGTGATGTCAAACAATGCTAGTTTTGTCAATGTATGAAAGCGTTTACATATATATATATATATATATATATTGTATATATTCAACTTATTTTTCATGTGGAATCTATTTGTATTTTAATTTTATTGGCCCTTTACTGGGCAGTATGGTATTTTTTCTACCTGGTCTCCTTAAATGAACCTTAATTCTTTACCCACAACATTCTCTCTCTACCACATTGGCATTACATGGTAAGAAACAGTCTGTCATTTTCCTGTACTCTGATTTACTACATATTTAGGCAGGATCACTAGGGGGAGTGGTTAGGAAATATAACAACATCCATCTGTATTTTCCACAATAAAGATTACCACAGCTACTAATAACCCATTAAATGAATGAAGTGTTGATCTGTTTTATAAAATGTCGCCATGGTAAAAAGCCCTCATTAAGCTAACAAGGACAAAGAAAAATTGCTGCTTAAAAAGCAGTAGCATGAAATAAACGTGTGCCTGTACCATTTCATAAATACACAAATCAAAACTGTTTTTTTTTTTATAGAAGTAATCATTGAAAATCAGCTCATTAATGAAGCTAATATCTGACTGAGCTTAATGACTTATTAGGTTTCATACACTGGCGACCATTGATAAGCTAAACTAGATCAGTTATCTTCAGACAGATTTTCATTTCGGCAACATGATTTCATTAATATTGTGAATATTTAATTATGAGGCGGGAAAATGAGTAGAGTGGCTCAAGGTGTCTGGAGAAACAACCTGAAAGAATCCAATTAAGTGTCTCTTATGATAAAAACAAACAGGCTAAGTGGGCACCATTCTGATTTGTAATACAACAATGGACTTGTCTTTACCTATTTATTGTGTTTTCATTCTGTATGAGTAAAATTACACTTAAGGGTAAATGTATCAAGCCGAGAGTTTTCCGGCGGGTTGGAAAAGCTAATCAGATTCTACCTATCATTTATTTAGTACATTCTTCAAAATGATATCTATAATCTGATTGGTTGCTATAGGCAACATCTCCACTTTTCAAACCCGCCGGAAAACTCTCAGCTTGATACATTTACCCCTTAGTGTCCTGTACAACCTGTAAAAGGACGGTATAACATCATAATATAGGATTTCAGTATATAAAGGGTAGATTAGCAGTGAGTTTGTGGATTGCTGTTATCATTTACTTATGACCTTGGTCATATAAATTACCTGGGCAGACAGCTGGTTGCCCATCACTTGGCTTAAGCTAGCCATACACTGGGAGATTTGGTCATCAAAGCTGGGGGTGTGGGGGTACAGGAGTACTCCATGACAAGTCAGCAACCAGTCTAATAGTGAGATCAATAAGTTTTGTTTTTCGGCGTGAGAGACTGTCCAATCAGCACTGAGGCATAAGGTTAACCTGAGAGGCCAACCCACAATTCCTTCATATAAGGCTCGGTTTAGGAACATGTCAGGTGATCACTGGGTGATTGGAGATCATTATATGGCAAACTCTGCTCACCAGGAAAAACGTTATAGGGACAGGTGCTGCCAGACTAATTAGGAAGGATTGGTAGAGCTGGTATTGGTTACAAGGTTGCACTATTTATTTTGTGTCATTCCATGCATGTAAAGTGTTTCAGGACACTAATTATATGCTTATTACAGTACCATGTATGATAAGGGATTTATGTACTAACATACCTAGAATCCAGTGCCACATTTTGGAGCAGAGCAGCACCATATATAATATTTAGGTATTATGTACCATACAGTTGCACTCAAAAACAGAGCAGAGATAACCTCCACCACCTCAGAGGGAAGAGGATAGGGAGGGGTGCAACAGGCAGCATGGTAATGATTAATATCATTACTTCGAGTGCCACAATCGCTGTGCCCTGACTCCTGTTCCACCCATGCCCCTCTGGTGCACGTCCTTGCAAAGCATCTGTCCAAAGGCAAAAATGGACGGAAGAGTTAGAACATGCCGCTCACCGCTCCATAATATCCTTCATACATAGACCCCTAATTTAATGTGCTGTTGTATGTAATTGCAAAACAGAATTCCATTATTTCATACTAAACAAATATCTAAACAGACAACATATAATTAAACATATGTTACATTTAGCTATGAATATTCATGAGCTAATAATGCGAGTTAATATACTGGCAGGGGCACGGTCACTGGGCTCCTGAGTAACTTCCTGTGACATCATCAAACTGCCTGTTCTCAGTACATTGGCTGTGAATGATCACATGAGCTCGGTGTCAAAGGAACATCTGACCACGCAGTAGGCTGCTTTTTTGCACATTCATAATTACCTTTATCGACTTTTATCTACCCTGTAAAAGTTACACCCAGAAGTCTGTGTTCCAGGAAATGAGTGGCTGTTTTGCATGGCAGTATATAGTAACTATATAAGTGACTTCTTCTAAATGATTTATCGAGTAAACAAAACTACACTGACATTTTAGGAAATGCAAAATAATACCGATCACCCTCAACTAGGATCTTAAAATGTTTTTTTGGTCTTATTTCCACATTTAATATAATAATATAGTGGGACTTCTGACACAGCCGTATAGCAATCCTAAAAAGTTTACAATTTATGCATCTAAATATTTATATGATGTCATTTTTTCTGCTACAGGATTGAATCCAAAGATAACAGAGAATCAATACAGAATTGTGGGCGGGCAATATAGATATCAAGTTTACCTTTTTATAACCTGAGTAAATTATTTAAATATGTGCTTTATAAAAAAAAACTTTATCTTTCATTGTTTCCACAATAAGCATTACCAAGGGCGGGACTAAAGGGGGTGCGGCCAACACTAGGCCCGGAGGTGAAAGGGTAGCCCCACCCTCCCTCCATGGCTTCAGCTCCTCCTGAGGCCTCATCTGAACTGGGGCATACGCACTGGACCTCACATGGTCAGAAGAGGGTGGCCTAGGAGACGAGTCAAGCATTGCCATGCCCCTACTAAGAATTTTGCTTTAGGGTAAGTCAATGCACTCTTCCATCCCTGTGCATTATTTTATATTACCCATTGTCCAAATGTAGAAGCAGGTATTTAATGGATTATTATTTTGATATGCCTACCCTAGAGCAAATTCAGCTTTACTACGAATTTCATTAGAATGTGTGTGCACTGTGTGGATGAAACAACGTCCTCTTTAACTTAGGAACTTGATCTGTGTTATTAAGAATATAGAGTAGGCACTAGTTTACAAGACATTTAAAACCATATGTATACATTAATTAAATGAGTGTGCGAGAGGAGGGGAGCACAGAAAATAACAATGCTGCAGGGTATGCATGGAGAGATTTTTCATTCAGTTTCGCTTCAGCTCTGCCTCTGCAACAGAGGATCTAATCAATCTGCCGGCTATTAAGTTTGTTAATTGATAATGCATACTAATTAGGCTGAGCGCAGTTACTTAAGAGACTTTGCTAAGGTGATTGTAGGCACAAGTCCAAATGGAGTTTAAAATATTCTGTGTGAGGTTAAAATCCATCAACCAGAATAGATGGATTTTATATTATAACAGAAGGCACAACATACTCATAAGTATTTAGTGTATGGGACTATTACCCATTGTTTCCATTTAAACACTGCTCAACAATGAAATTTCAGGGACGTCCAAAAAGTACTACAACTGGAAAGTACATGAGATGCAGAACTAGCTGGTGATCAGGGTAAATATTGTTTTTACTTTTCATGCTCCAGCTAAAGGTCAGCGATGGCTGTGACTTCAACTTAGCGTCCAACTATTGACATATTTTGAAGGACGGCCTCATTTCTTACACTCCTGGGCGTGGCGTAAGGCAGGAAATTGTGTTCTTAAAGAGAAAAAATATATGTCTGTACGGATGAACTTTAAGGGTCATTTGAGAACACGAAAAAGGGAGATACATTTTTTTCTTTGCCTATGAAGCATTCACCTAATTCTGGCGCTCACCAGTGAACAGACGTATTTTTGCAGAATAGAGTGTTCTGCAGTTGTTCTGATTCATAAATAATTCCACTTGGTACATTAACATATTATTTGAATGGCGTTAAGCAGTAGTGGAATTGGGGGCGTATATAGTGGTATGCCATACCGCCACTTCTCCTACTGCCTTCATTGTAAACCTATCAAATTCCATTCACTTACATTCCCATTACAGTTTCCATATACCACCACTTTTAAATTTGCACTTCAACCACTGGTGTTAAGTATATATGGGGATAGGTTCCTTTAACTCTGTCAGTGCTTGGAATTCTGATCTCTGCAGAGCTTATGATTTGTTATTGTAATACCTCATTCCAGCCAGAGGTGTCGATACTACCTGAACCTTTGCTCTTTCAGCAGCTCTATAGTTAATAAGTCCTGCTTCTTTCTCTGCCAATTAACTAGCTGTACCTGTTGCCTGGCCTTTAAGAGTCTGACTCTCCCTGCAGTCAATACCAAATTAATATTTATTATTTGCTCCTATGATCCAGTCCAGCCTGGCCCTGTTATCCTGTATCTCTGATCATTGTTATCAGACCCTGCTTGCTAGTATTTTGTGTATACTCTTCTTTTGATCTTGCCTCAAGATTCAACGGCATACCTCCCAACCGTCCCGATGTAGGCTGGGCAGTCCCGATTGTTGACCTCTGTCCTGCCATCCTGATTGGGACAGCTTTGTCCTGCAGGTGGGAAAGTTGGGAATTATTCTGTTCACTGCTGCTCTGCACTGGTGTTCCCATGTGTTTGGAGGGAAGAGGAGGAGAGAATGGGGCAGAATAGTGCTTCAAAAGCGCTGGGCATGCTCCATGGTGTGGCCAAGCCCCCATTGCGACATGGCCAGATCCACATCGAGATGTGGCCACGCCCCTTTCCCCGATGATGCATATCCAAATGGTGGGAGGTATGCAACTGTAGTGCGCAGTAATCTCTGGACCTGCTCTTGGATTTCCTGGCTTGCAGTATAATATCCAGAAGCACATGTAGTGTACAACATTTACAATGGGTTCCTGATCTATTCCTAGATTTCAGGACTTGTGCTGCAGCCTGTAGCAGCACTGTAGTTTACAGATCTCCCTTGTTTCCAGGGTCTCCAGTCTTGGCAACAGCTAAATATATCATCCCTGGACTTCCCCAGTAGTTTCCAGGGTCTCCAGTCTTTGCCACAAGTGAACAAATCACCTCTGGCATGCTACACCTTCACCGACCTCCCCAGTCCCTCAGCAGACATGCACATCCTTCAGATTATGATGCGGTCCTCATATGTGGTCATGCTCTTGTCCTGGCCCACAGACCACCATTAAAAAAGACTGTTCCCAGTTGTATTCCTATAGTTATTTCCAGACCTGCGATTACACTCCCACCTGAGCACTCAACCTTTTTTATTGGTGATTCATGTATTGTATATGATATTTTAAAATATTCTGCACTTCCATTTGTATCTGACTTCGATTATAACAGACTATCCTGGCCCAATATTTATTATTATTATTTTATTAGTATTGTCATTGACTTATGCCCCGGTCCTCTGCAGCCCCAGACAGTGTGGAAAACAGAGCATACATAAAATTTATACATGAGAACAAAGGGTAAGGAAGGCCCTGGCCATGAGAGAGCTTACAATATAGTTTGAAAACGGCAGAGTTGCAACAGGAGGAGCGAGTGTGGCTCAGAGTGTGAGAGTAGTGAAGTCTCTAGTAAGGAGATGGGTTTTCAGACAGCATTTAGAGATTTGAAGGCTGGGTGAGAATCTGATCAAATGTAGGACATTCCACTAGGTGGTAGTGGTACAGTAGAAGTCTTGTAGGCAGGAGAGAGAGGTGGTTATCAGAGAGGAGAGGAGGCACTTGTTAGAGGCAGATCTAAGCATATGTGAGGAAGAATATCTTGACATGTATGAATGGCTGTTTTTTTGAGGGTTTTGTGAGGGTGAGTAATTTGAGTTGGAATCTAGAAACACAGTGTGGCGTAGAGTTTAGATTGGGACAGCTGTGAGAGTGTATTAGTGTGAATAGGATCATCAGGGATAAGGTAAGTTTTAAAAAAGAGATGAGTTTTTAGAGAACATCTAAAGATTTGAAGGCTGTGGGAAAGCCTGATTGTAGGGAATTCCAAAGGTGGGAAGCAGCACAAGAGAAATCTTGTAGGCGGAAGTGAGAGGTGGTTACCAGAGACGAGCCCAAACATACAGTAGGTTAGAGGTAGATCTAAGAGGGCCAGAGGGAGAGTATTTTGATATGAGATTTGAGATATATGGGCGCTTGAAGATAAGCGAGTAGGAGAGACACGGATGGCGACAGGCTCAGTCAAAATAGCCCCCCTCTTCAGGTTCATGTCTTCACCCTCAGTAGCACTTGTTCATGCCTCCATTCTGTTTTACAGCTCTGATTTTAATGAAAACTAAAATGAGTGACAAAGATTACTATGACCCCTTTAAAAAGCCAAGTGGAGCTGAGATTCAATACACGGGAAGATAAAACTTGGTGGGGGAGTGTGAATTAAGCTGGATTTTATATTAAGGATGAGTTAATTTTTACCTATCGCGTATTAGCCTGCTATGGAAAGCAAGGGGGCACTACGAGCGTATTCGAATTAGGCCACGTTTCTATATAAGATTATTTCTGGTCCGGTGCGGAACATAAAACACATCTCCCACTTCCCACTATTACACAGGCACCAATCTGTACCCAGCAAGATGGTTTCATTATCTTAGTCAGTGTCCAGAGTTTTTATTACCTTACACCACTGCAAACACACGTTGTTATTGTTCACTGACATAACTATATGTTTTCTGTAGCAATTTTAGGGCATTGAATAAGATTTGCTGTACATTATTATATGTCTGTTTTGGCACCATTGTTGTGCTCATCAATTAGATGACAGAATATAGCTTATCTGTTACTTTGCACAATGATGTGCCAGACTATTCTAACCCTATCATCAACACCCTCTTTGAGATCTCAGGATTGTCATCAACTGTTTGTTATTTTTTACAAAAAAAAAAAATTATTATTATTATTATTATTATTATTATTATTATTATCATTATTAATAATAATAATAATAATAATAACATTTATTTATATAGCACCAGCATTACTATGTAGTGCTTTACAATTGGGAACAAACACAGTAATAAAATAATACTGGGTAAGACAGACAGGCAGAGAGGTAAGAGGGTCCTGCTTGCAAGCTTACAATCTAGGGACAAAAAAAGACACTAATAGAACAATAAGGGATTGATACATGAGATTAAGTGCTACATAATGCATATAGATGTCGCCAGATTGCAAGGGTAGTAAGTGCTTAATAGTTACATGAACTCACAGGGGCACACAGGAATTCTGAATTTGAACATTCAGTCCAATCAGAGTCTACCTTTAATGGAGGATCAGAATCTAATATAAGGTAGGAATTCTTCAGGGACCCGAATTCTCTATAGCTACCTCTCCCCCTCTGTTCTCTATCGCCATCTCCCTCCCCTTCCATTCTCTTTAACCACTTTCCCCAATAATTATATATAGCCACCTCTCCTCCCCTTTTGTTCTCTATAGCCACCTCTCCCCCACTTTGTTCTCTATAGCAACCTTCCCTGCTCCATTCTCTACAGCCACCACTCCACCTCTCTCCTGTTCTCAATAGCCAGCTATCCCCCCATTCTCTATAGCCATCTCCTCCCTCCATTCTCTATAGCCACCTCTTTCCCCCTGTTCTCTATAGCCACATCTCCCCCCTCCATTTTCTATAGCTACCTATCCCTTCCCTACGTTCTCTATAGCCTTTCCATTCTCTTGTCAAAGTTATTTTTGGATGAAGCCAATATATTAGCATGAAATATATATTACATTGTTTTATATTATTTTAGTATTTTTTATGACTATTTTATTTATTTGTGTGAGCTGTGAGCTCAGGACAGGGATGTGAGCAGCAGTGGAAGAGTTAATTTTAAGAACAGATGTTCCTAATCAATAATGGACAAAGACATTCCAAGTTTCCTAAAACCATCCCAATTCCAGCCTTAGGACCCTAAAGCACCAAGGAATGCCCATAATCTATTTCAGCCAATTGTAATATGACATTTGAACTGTAATAGAACCTATTTTTTCTTTCACTGTTAAAAAGGTTTGTTTTTTTATATAGAAACCAGAGCTTCAAATGTGAAGCTTGATGATAATTTTATCACAGCGCAAGTTTTTATTTTGTAAATAAATAATTATACTTTTTTCTTAAACACTCTTTAACCACATTTCCCCACCTGTTTGCTATAGCCTCCTCTCTCCCCATTTTCTATAGTCACCTCTCATCCCTCCATTCTCTATAGCCACCTCTCCACCTTGTTCTCTATAGTCAACTCTCACCACTGTTCTCTATAGTCACCTCCCCCCCCGTTCTTTATATCCACCTATCTCCCCCAGTTCTCTATAATCACCTCTCCCCCCTTCCATTCTCTATTGCCACCTCTCTGTATATTTGTCCCCCTGTCTCACAGTCAGTTTGAATGCCTTGATCATATAAATTGAAGTTTAGCCATAGGAGATGTTCAAATTGTTCTCCCCCTGTTCTCTGTGAAGTAATTTAACTACTTTGTCTTCTTCTTTCCTACATATACCCCCCACATTATATTAACAGCATTCCCATTTAATAAAAATACCTATTTTCATCACCAACCCCAAAACTAAATTAATAGCTTATAAATTTCCTTTAGATTTAATAGAGACTATTATGGTTAATGAAGACATCAGCATCTTTTGATTATAATACTGAATTATTTTTTATAATTATATTTAATTACTGATTATGCTTTATCACAGTATTTATGTACCATATATTTATGTACCACAAAGAAAATCCCTCCTTCTCTCCAATCCCCAGCCCCCTGTTCTCTCCAGCCATCCCCGTTCTTTATGGCCAGTTCTCCCTCCTTGCTCTCTATAGCTACCCTCCTGTTCTCTATGGCCAGCTATCTGCCTCCCCTCCCTGTTCTCTATAGCCACATCTCACCTCCATGTTCTCTATAGCCACCCCCCTGTTCTCTATAGCCACCTCCCCCCTGTTCTCTATAGCCACTTCTCACCCCCCGTTCTCTATAGCCACTTCTCACCCCCCTGTTCTCTATAGCCACTTCTCACCCCCCTGTTCTCTATAGCCACTTCTCCCCGCCCTGTTCTCTATAGCCACTTCTCCCCGCCCTGTTCTCTATAGCCACTTCTCACTCCCCTGTTCTCTATAGCCACTTCTCACCCCCTGTTCTCTATAGCCACTTCTCCCCGCCCTGTTCTCTATATCCACTTCTCACCACCCTGTTCTCTATAGCCACTTCTCACCCCCCTGTTCTCTATAGCCACTTCTCACCCCCCTGTTCTCTATAGCCACTTCTCCCCCCCCCTGTTCTCTATAGCCACTTCTCACCCCCCTGTTCTCTATAGCCACTTCTCACCCCCCTGTTCTCTATAGCCACTTCTCACCCCCCTGTTCTCTATAGCCACTTCTCACCCCCCTGTTCTCTATAGCCACTTCTCACCCCCCTGTTCTCTATATCCACTTCTCACCACCCTGTTCTCTATAGCCACTTCTCACCCCCCTGTTCTCTATAGCCACTTCTCACCCCCCTGTTCTCTATAGCTACTTCTCCCCCCCCTGTTCTCTAAATCCACTTCTCACCACCCTGTTCTCTATAGCCACTTCTCACCACCCTGTTCTCACCACCCTGTTCTCTATAGCCACTTCTCACCCCCCTGTTCTCTATATCCACTTCTCACCACCCTGTTCTCTATAGCCACTTCTCACCGCCATGTTCTCTACAGCCACTTCTCACCCCCCTGTTCTCTATAGCTACTTCTCACCCCCCTGTTCTCTATAGCTACCCCCTCCCTGTTCTCTATAGCCACTTCTCCCCGCCCTGTTCTCTATATCCACTTCTAACCGCCATGTTCTTTACAGCCACCTTTCCCCCGCTGTTCTTTGTTACCTATACCCCCCTCCAATCTCTATAGCCACCTCTCATCCCGCCTGTTCTCTATAGCAACCTCCACCCTGTTCTCTATAGTCACTTCTCACCCCCCTGTTCTCTATAGCCACCTCCCCCCTGTTCTCTATAGCCACTTCTCACCCCCCTGTTCTCTATAGCCACCTCCCCCCTGTTCTCTATAGCCACTTCTCACCCCCCTGTTCTCTATAGCCACTTCTCACCCCCCTGTTCTCTATAGCCACTTCTCACCCCCCTGTTCTCTATAGCCACTTCTCCCTGCCCTGTTCTCTATAGCCACTTCTCCCCGCCCTGTTCTCTATAGCCACTTCTCACTCCCCTGTTCTCTATAGCCACTTCTCACCCCCTGTTCTCTATAGCCACTTCTCACCCCCTGTTCTCTATAGCCACTTCTCCCCGCCCTGTTCTCTATATCTACTTCTCACCACCCTGTTCTCTATAGCCACTTCTCACCCCCCTGTTCTCTATAGCTACTTCTCACCCCCCTGTTCTCTATAGCTACCCCCTCCCTGTTCTCTATAGCCACTTCTCCCCGCCCTGTTCTCTATATCCACTTCTAACCGCCATGTTCTTTACAGCCACCTTTCCCCCGCTGTTCTTTGTTACCTATACCCCCCTCCAATCTCTATAGCCACCTCTCATCCCGCCTGTTCTCTATAGCAACCTCCACCCTGTTCTCTATAGCCACTTCTCACCCCCCTGTTCTCTATAGCTACTTCTCCCCCCCCTGTTCTCTAAATCCACTTCTCACCACCCTGTTCTCTATAGCCACTTCTCACCACCCTGTTCTCTATAGCCACTTCTCACCCCCCTGTTCTCTATATCCACTTCTCACCACCCTGTTCTCTATAGCCACTTCTCACCGCCATGTTCTCTACAGCCACTTCTCACCCCCCTGTTCTCTATAGCTACTTCTCACCCCCCTGTTCTCTATAGCTACCCCCTCCCTGTTCTCTATAGCCACTTCTCCCCGCCCTGTTCTCTATATCCACTTCTAACCGCCATGTTCTTTACAGCCACCTTTCCCCCGCTGTTCTTTGTTACCTATACCCCCCTCCAATCTCTATAGCCACCTCTCATCCCGCCTGTTCTCTATAGCAACCTCCACCCTGTTCTCTATAGTCACTTCTCACCCCCCTGTTCTCTATAGCCACCTCCCCCCTGTTCTCTATAGCCACTTCTCCCCGCCCTGTTCTCTATATCCACTTCTAACCGCCATGTTCTTTACAGCCACCTTTCCCCTGCTGTTCTTTGTTACCTATCACCCCCTCCAATCTCTATAGCCACCTCTCATCCCCCCTGTTCTCTATAGCCACTTCTCACCCCCCCCCATCTGTTGTCTATAGCCACTTCTCACCCTCTTATCTTCTTCAATTAAATTGTCTTCTTCTGTCCTCTGCTTGTCTGCTTCTGTGTTTCTTGTTTCTTCTTTACCTTATTCCTGCCTCCTCTCCGCTCCTCTCATGACATCACAACACTGCAGGGAGCCAGAAGCCGTTTAGCTAGTGCTGAAATGCCCTGTGGTAGCACAGCTTTCATATATACCTGGTGGCTGTAACTTACACATTTAGCGAGCAGCAACTGCACCTCATCAAGCTTGTGCTCTGGGCGTTCGTACTGCCTGCACAGCCCTGGGTATAGTAAAGAAATGGGCTTTGTAATCTCAAGCCTCAATGAGTTAAAATTCAATGAAGGTCAGTTTTACTTGCCAAGATAATTATCCAGCCTTTTCGGTTCTGTCAGAGCAGAATATATTTGAATCACATCATAGAGTTAATGGTAGCAGCAACCTAGTAACCTGCAATCAAGGTAACAGGAAAGAGATTTGGGAAATAGCTCATGCCTTTCTGGACAACCTTACTAAAGTCAGACAACACATGTCCTTGAGCAGTACGGTATTTGATAAAACACACAGGGTGCATTTCTCAGACACAACTGTCTTTAAATGTTGCACAATGTGAACTTAAATGGAAGATTGTCCTCTGGTGCAAACACCAGCTAAATGTAAGACAGGACTTCAGCGGCAGTGCCTTGTATCATGTTTCCATACTGAAAATAACCTTAAAGGACTTGCACTCATGGAAAGTTCTATCCAATCTCTATATATTCCCACATAATCTTATTTTCAAGCTTTCAGACAGAGTATGGTTGTTATGGGCACAGTATTTGGACTTAAAATGGGAAGTTTTGCATTTCTGTCCATGATTCATGCTTCATTTGAAGGGCCTGATTCATCACGGCACGTGCATTTGAGAGCAACGTGCGTTGGTTTAAGAACGCACGTAAATCGGCTCTGCGTACTCCCGAACTCAACAGGGAACGGATATGAAGATATGTGCACTGATGAATTCAGGTGTAGGCCAGCTCTGCTCCACTACACAAGACACTGCAGGATACGTTCAATATCTATATGGAATATACATTCACAAAAGAACACACAGAAAAAAAATAAAACTATTGAATTAATGTTCCTGTTAATAATATAAGCAGTCATGATAAGAAATAAATTTCTTGTCTTGACTGCTTATATTGCTGCTTGTTATGACTGTTTATATACATTTGTTCCAAGAAATACATTTATTAGGATGTTCTTGATGTCTACTTAACATAAAATACATTTTTACAGCTGCTCCTGGTTCCAAACAAATGTTATAGCATGCATAAAAGACTGTGATCACTAGTGCTCAGGATGCAGACTAGCTCTGTAGCTGGAGCAAGAGATACAACAGACAAACAAGTAACTTTGAGATGCCCAAAGCTTGATTCAGACGTGGCTGAGTGTGTTCGCCAGAGCCTCCTTTAAATAGACAGTGCTGCTCTCTCATTGGTGGCAGTGAATAGGACGGCAGAACAGCTGATTGCCGAACAACCAGCATCCCGTTGCCCAGCAACGAAGATCTGCACCTACTGCGCAGGCGCCCGCCGGCCGTGACCAGGAAGAAGAGATGCGTCCCATTGCTAGGCAACAAGATGCGATAGCGCTGCCACAGAGAAAGGCATCCATCCCTGGCACCGGGTAAATATGCGGGGACAGCGCCTGACACATTCTGCAGCAAAGTTCAAGCCCTCTGGTAAAATCTGACGTGACTATTACGCTTTGTTACAGCAGAACCAGCACCAATTGCTTGTTATGGAACTAAAACTGCCATGTAAAAGTATAAACACAAGTTAAACATACAAAAGCACATTGAGATAAATGAGTGGTACTAAGATCTCTTGATTGTCCTCAGAGATAACATACCTGCTTCAAAGAGTAACTTAATCATTGTTAACAGATGACTTTTACTAATGTTTCAGCTATATACATAATGTTGCTATAGATATATACAACTACAGCTACAAAGTCAATATAATGAACTGGGGGCAAACAAGGTAGGGCACTGTTGATTGTGTATTTAGAAGCTGTATGTACAGTTTTGCTGCGGAGAAAACACTTGGATGGAAACCAGTTCAAAATTTTCCAATGAAGTTCAGTCAAAGAAGGATATTTAAGAAAATAATTGGCTTTTTTTAGTTGCATGATAAATCTGTTATTGGCTGATGCTGTGTATTCTTTATAATGGAACATTTTTGGAAATTGGGTTTTTTATTCTGGAAATTTAGTGACAGTATCTACTTTAATCAAAATGTATAAATCGTTCTAATTCCAAACATGTTTAATTGTATAGCAAACTACTAAGGGGCTGAATTAGAGTCGGACGTACATCTGTTTCTTTTGCATAAAATACATATTTCTATGCCGTGCATGTACACCGAAAATGCAAACACATAGTCAGTATATAGGTTTTTGCATATAGATGACTTGTGTCTCCTTACGGCTGGAGAGGCGGATGAGCGCACGCAGGGTCGGCCAAGTGTAAGTCAAGTATAGTAAGGGTGTGTTCACATAATTGCAACACAAACATGTAATGTATCCGCACATACGCCTTTGAGGTGGTGCTGGAGGGGTGGTGCAACGAGCCATGATGAAGATCAGCAGCACTATCTAGCTGCTTCTGATTGGCTGATTAAATATTGACCTCTCCATCAGAGAGTACTTAATTCATTAGATTTGAGGTTATATTATATTAAGTCGCATTACTTAATTGACATTTCTATTTGGACCACCATAACTAATAAGATTCCCTCTTGATTTTTAAAGTGGAATACAACAGATATTTGTATTTAATTTAATATGTATTTAGATTTTTGATTTGTGCTTGTATAACATGTGATATAACATTTTGCTTAATACATTTTATATGAAACATGCAACTTTGCATCTATTAATAACTGTTAAGGCAATATTCTGTCTTGCGTTTATGACAATTTATTACATTATTATATAGTGTAGAAATATTGTAATTCTACTTTAGCATTTACTTCTCACACTGTCAAACACTAGCTCTATGCTATCCTTATCCTTTCTCTATGCTTTCCCTACCCTTTCTCTATGCTATCCCTATCCTTTCTCTATGCTATCCCTACCCTTTCTCTATGCTATCCCTACACTTTCTCTATGCTATCCCTACACTTTCTTTATGCTATCCCTACCCTTTCTCTATGCTATCCCTACACTTTCTCTATGCTATCCCTACCCTTTCTCTATGCTTTCCCTACCCTTTCTCTATGCTATCCCTACCCTTTCTCTATGCTATCCCTACCCTTTCTCTATGCTATCCCTACACTTTCTCTATGCTATCCCTACACTTTCTTTATGCTATCCCTACACTTTCTCTATGCTATCCCTACCCTCTCTATGCTATCCCTACCCTTTTTCTATGTTATCCCTACCCTTTTTCTACACTACCCCTACACTTTTTCTATCCTATCCCAACACTTTCTCTATGCTATCCCTACACTTTCTCTGCACTACCCCTACACGTTCTCTATGCTATCCCTACCCTTTCTCTATGCTCTCCCTACACTTTATTTACACTACCCCCTACACTTTCTCTATGCTATCTCTACACTTTCTCTATGCTATTTCTACACTTTCTTTATACTACCCCTACCCTTTCTCTATGCTATCCCTACAATTTCTTTATACTACCCCTACCCTTTCTCTACACTATCCCTACCCTTTCTCTATGCTATCCCTACCCTTTCTCTACACTACCCCTACCCTTTTTCTATGCTTTCTCTACACTATTTTTACCCTTTCTCTATGCTGTCCCTATGCTGTCTCTTTGCTACACCTACACTTTCTCTACACTACCCCTACACTTTCTCTATGCTATCCCTACCCTTTTTCTATGCTTTCTCTACGCTTTCTCTACACTATTTCTACCCTTTCTCTATGCTGTCCCTACCCTTTCTCTATGCTCTCCCTACACTTTATTTACACTACCCCTACACTTTCTCTATGCTATCTCTAACTTTATCTGGGCCCAAAAACATTTCAAATCATAGGGAAATATAGTTTTCCATGAAAAAAGTCAAAGGACTGTCAGTTCCAACTAATTACCTTTGTTTGTTTTGTGTATAACAGCTCAAAATTAGAGATGTTCACTGACCCCTGTGTTTTGGTTTTGGATCTGGATTAAATTTGTGTTTTGATTTTGGTTTTGATCCCTATATTTTTCTAAAATTACAATTTTTTTTGCTAAAATCATCTAATTTGGCTCTTTTTTGTTCCTACATTATTATTAACCTCAATAACATTAATTTCCAGTCAATTTTTGTCAAGTGACAAGAACACTGCTACCCCTCCTGTTTCTGTATGAGCAATGGCACTGGAGAATGGAGAGTGACAAGAACACTGCTACCCCTCCTGTTTCTGTATGAGCAATGGCACTGAGCAATGGCACTGGAGAGTGACAAGAACACTGCTACCCCCGTTTCTGTGTGAGCAATGGCACAGAGCAATGTCACTGGAGAATGGAGAGTGACAAGAACACTGCTACCCTTGTTTCTGTGTGAGCAATGGCGCTGGATCTCCTGGGGAGGGAGGTATTTGTAGAATCCAAAACCAACGAGATCCAACAACGCAATGATGATGTTTTGCCTGGATTCAGATCTGAGGATGTGCAAAAGTACCAAGCCGGCTCGCGAGCCTACTCTGATCCCCTAAGTTCAAGTGGGTTCGGATTTCAGAAAACCGAGCCTGAGCATCTCTACTCAAAACCAGGAGGGTATGCTAAAACATTTAAGATTTCTATTAATCATCTTGTGTGCAATGTGAATTATTCTGCCATGTGCCTTCATAAAACATAGCTGCATAACTTGCAATTTAATATTTTTAAAAATACCACTAAACGCTTGAAAAAAATTCCGAATGGTGTCACATTAAACCTGATTTGAATTCTTGTGTCTCCTATTTGTCATCTATGAAAAGTGAGTTAATTCTTCTGTTACTAAGTTGGAATTTGATTGCTTTCTTCATGCTATAACTTTTGATATATATTTATTTATTTTTCTATGATGCATCAAGCAATGCAAATATCATACTTTGATGGCGCTGTAAAAATATGATCAAATCCTGAAGATAGTGGCAATGTATAAAGTTATGTGTTCTGAAAGGTGAACCTTTCTCTGCTAGAAATTTATGTTAACAAAAATGAAATGTGTCAGGGTAAATATGAAAAAATATTGATTGAAAAATATTAGGTGAAACGTAAAATGTAGTAATCACTAATCAGCACGAACAAGAGTAGATGAGAACATATTACCTGATATAGTAGAATAAAATGGAGAATTGCAAAACCAAATGGCTTATGAATGTCCAAATGACTCTGTTCTGCACTCACGGTTTCATAAAACTCACAAGAAGCTCATATTAAACATTGGAGTATATGAATATAAATCATAATGTATAGAATTTCCAAATACTCCTGTACATAGGATGTGTTATTCTTGTTGCACTGTGAGAGTAAAGTGATTTGGAATTGGGGATCATTGATACTTATGATAACTGGACTGTCTGTAGACACAGGCAGGACACAGCGTAGGTAAAGCAGTATCCATTCTTTTCTAAACGCTGTTCCTCCATATATATGTTTCAATATCCAGATGGTGATTACCAACCTATAAGGCTCATTTTACTGACCTGTAGGTGCAAAATTTGCACTAAACCCTAGCGAACAATCAAACACTTACTTTCATTGTTTAACTTGCAGGAGACGGAGGAAAACTAATTGCTGATTGGTTCAGTGTCAGTAAATGATTCCCTATATCTATTTATGCTATGACTTTAATGGTGCTAATATGGACTTTGATCTATTGTAGTGTTGATCTTCAAGAAAGACTTTGTTAGGTGTGTTTGGGATTACATTTGACTAACTTTGATACACATTCAAAGTAGTGCGTCGGCTTCAAGGACGTGCTCAAAATGTTTTAAGGACTCCTCCAATGTACTTTCAAAACACTAATCTATGTAGTTATCATCTCCCATTTTGGTTGCTGTGACTACTGACCAGTTTACACATCCTTCAACCCGTTTAAATGACACGTTCACGGCCGGGATGCAGAGACCGAATAAAAAGCTGGAGCCCATGTTTTTTTATTGTCGTCTGTAAAACTCAATAAAAAATGTTTATTCAAAAAAAAAAAGAAAAAAAAGCTGGAGAGAGAGAGAGAGATTCAGCGTTGATAATCACGGGGGTTATAGCTCTTTTATTCAGATATTTGCATGGGTGTTAAAATACTTTACTACTGACAAAGGCACTGGAGGCGGGTGATAGGCAGAAAGGTAACCTGGTGAGCAGGGCCGTCTTAACAGCATTATAGGCCCCCCCGGCAAAGCAGTGCAGTGGGGCCCCACCTACACATCCACTCACAGGAATAAAAATGTACATTTTCTATAGAATTAAGCTTATATTTATTGGTACCTCCAACAAAATCAGCATTTAAACATTAAAAAACATGCTGTACAGCAGAGAATAAACCACACAAATGTTTAAAATAAAACATGAGCCTTGAAGTTGAAAAACAAGAAATTCAACATAAAAATAGTACTCAGTTGGTAAGTCCTACAGACGAGATATCACAGTACGAAATTACTATGAATTATTTATTATTAATTAATTGGAATAGGCTCGCGAGGCGGCTCAGTACTTTAGTGCGTCCTTGGATCTGAATCGGGATAAAACGTCATTGTTGCGTCGTTGGATCTCGCGGGTTTTGGATTCCATAAGTACCTCCCTCCCCAGGAGATCCAGCGCCATTGCTCACACAGAAACATGGGTAGCAGTGTTCTTGTCACTCTCCAGTCTCCGGTGACATTGCTCAGTGCCGTTGCTCACACAGAAACAGGGAGGGTAGCAGTGTTCTTGTCACTCTCCATTCTCCAGTGCCATTGCTCACGCAGAAACAGGAAGGGTAGCAGTGTTCTTGTCACTCTCCATTCTCCAGTGACATTGCTCAGTGCCATTGCTCACACAGAAACATGGGTAGCAGTGTTCTTGTCACCCTCTAGTCTCCCGTGACATTGCTCATACAGAAACAGGAGGGGTAACAGTGTTCTTGTCACTTTACAAAAAAGTACTGGAAATGACTGGAAATTAATGTTATTGAGGTTAATAATAGTGTAGGAACAAAAAAAAGCCAAAGTATGTGATTTTTTTTTTAAAAAAAAAAATAGTGATCCAAAACCAAATCACGCAAGGGCAGTTTTGCCAAAACCAGAAGCAAAACACGAAGTTAATCCAGATCCAAAACCAAAACATGGGGGTCAGTGAACATCTCTAAATTTAAGGTTCTGAATAAATCTCCTGGAATATTATACTGAAAAATTGGAAAGCCTATGGGGTCCCTTATGCTCTTGGGGCCCCTGGGCAACTGCCCTGCCTCATGTGTTAAGACAGCTTTGCTGATGGGCACTGACTTAGTGCTGCTGGTTAATTCCATGGGACTTTCTCCACCGATTGGTGTACTTGGTATCCTCCCTCAGTTGGTAGACAACCCAATTCACGGCACCGGGAGACAAGATTGGCAGTGAGATATGGCATTACAGTCTCACAAAGGCACTATTTTGCCTTTTCTACAAACATGACTAAGCGCAGCCTGAGGCAAGATAATTGCTAACAATTGTTAGAACTGCACTAAGCAGAAGATTTTCAATGTGGCCTTTAAGGGTTTAGTTCGCTTTAGATTACGAGACTAATTTAGAGTTGGATGGAAGCTTATCTGTGTCATGTAAATACATGCTTTCATGTACTGCCCATGCACAAAACTAGCACCTGAACAAACATAACTTGCACTTGTGGCCCCTTGCTCCTGGAGATCGGGAGCCTTGGAATTTATTAAGCATATTTTTATTACACATTGCCGCAAGTTTAGGAGTATTTTTTTTTCTAAAGTGCCCGTTTTTCCACAAAAAATATTTGAACAACAACAGGGCTAAACAGCGGGACAACCAGTGTGGCCTCCCCCTACAAAAATGGTATCATTCCCACATGGACAACGTCTAGAATGAAGATTTTTATTGTGAACATTCTAAGCCTCCCTCCTCCAAACCAGCCCTGATATAAAATCAATAGTATCCACGTTTAATAATTAGACCTCCTTCCCCCCAGCCCAACGTTAAATAACAATCCTATTTAATAAGTAGGCGTATTTCTCCCCAGTCAGCCCCAACATTATAACATTAACATTCACATTTATTAAATAGACCTATTTCATTCCAACCAACCCCAACATAAAATTAATAGCATTTATATTTAATAAATAAGCCTCTTTCCTCTCAACCAACCCCGACATCAAATTAATAGTATTCACATTTAATACAGAGACCCCACATTGCATTAAAACACCCTAAAATGTATTAATAGTCCCAACAAAACATTACCCCCACACACACACTGGTACCCGCATTAAACCCCATAAACAGCAATCCCCACACAGCATTAACCCCTCAACAACTGTCCCCATATAACATTAACCCACCCACAGAGTCCCACATAATATTAACCCTCCCACTTGTCTCCCACAAAATATAACTCCCCTCCACAGCTGTCCACACATAATATTAACCCCCTTCCCCC
Source organism: Mixophyes fleayi (assembly GCF_038048845.1). Lineage (NCBI taxonomy): Eukaryota > Metazoa > Chordata > Amphibia > Anura > Limnodynastidae > Mixophyes > Mixophyes fleayi. The sequence goes on along the minus strand of NC_134402.1, from coordinate 409,495,820 downwards.
CCACACACCAGTCCCCACATAATATTAACCACTGCACACACCAGACCCAGTCTTCACATAACATTAATACCACCCCAGTTCCCAAGTATATTAAACAAACAAATATTTTTTAACATTGCAAACAGAGCTGTAACATTTTAGTGCCCTGGGCGAGAGACACCACTGCACCCCCCTCCCCCCAAAAAATGAATCTCTGATACTAACCTGCAATCTGTCCTAGCGATTTAACTCATAACAGCTATAATAGTATACCATATATCATGTGTGCTAAAAATTTTCAAAGGACAAAATCACTTGCAGATACCAATTTTTATCTGCAAGACACTTGCTCAGTCCATACAGCATCATTGTCTAAGCTGACAGATGTAAACTTTATGGCTAAGATAAAAATCCCAATTACCAACCTAATTTCGCTCCCCCTCTCCTCCTGTCATCTGCTACCCTTCTTCTCTGTCATCGACAGCCGTTTCCTCTCTCCTCTGCTCCCCCTCTCCCCCTGTCATCTGCTCCCCCTCTCCTCCGCTCCCACTCTCCCCCCTGTCATCCGGCCCCCCTCTCCTCCACTCCCCCCTCTCATCCGCTCCCCCTCTCCTTCTCTCCCCCCTGTCATCCACTCCCCCTCTAATCCGTTTCCCTTCTCCTCCGCTCCCCCTTCTCCTCTTCTCCCTCTTTTTGTCATCCCTCCTCACCTCCTGTCAGCAACAACTGCTCCCCCTCTCCTCCTGTCATCGACATCCGCTTCCCCTCTCCTCCGCTCCCCCTCTTCTCCGCTCCTCCTCTCCCCCTGTCATCCGTTCCCCCTCACCTCGTGTCAGCGACATCCGCTCCCCCTCTCCTCCGCTCCCCCTCTCTTCGTTCCCCCACTCCCCCTCTCCCCCCTGTCATCCGTTCCCCGTCTCCTCTTCTCCCCATCTCCCCCCTGTCATCCGCTCCCCCTCTTCCATGCTCCCCCTCTCATCCGTTTCCCCTCTCCTCCGCTCACTTCCTGTCAGCGACATCTGCTCCCCCTCTCCTCCTGTCATCGACATCCGCTCCCCCTCTCCCCCTGTCATCTGTTCCCCCTCTCCTCTGCTCCCCCTCTCCCCGTCATCTGCTCCCCCTCTCCTTCTGTCATCCGCTCCCACTCTCTTCCGCTCCCCCTCTCCCCGTCTTCCGTTACCCCACTCCTCTGCTCCCCCTCTTCTCCACTCCCCCTCTCCTCCGCTCCCTCTACCCTGTCATCCGCTCCCCCTCACCTCCTGTCAGCGACATCTGCTCCCCCTCTCCCCCTGTCATCCGCTCCCCCTCACCTCCTGTCAGCGACATCCGCTCCCCCTGTCCTCTGCTCCCCCTCTCATCCGTTTCCCCTCTCCTCCACTCCCCCTCACCTCCTGTCAGCGACATCTGCTCCCCCTCTCCTCCGCTCCCCATCATCCGCTACCCCTCTCCTCCTGTCATCGACATCCACTCCCCCTCTCCCCCTGTCATCCGCTCCCCCTCACCTCCTGTCAGCAACATCCGCTCCCCCTCTCCTCCGCCCCCCCTCTCCCCCCTGTCATCCGTTCCCCTTCTCCACCTCTCCCCCCTGTCATCCGCTCCCCCTGTCCTCTGCTCCCCCTCTCATCCGTTTCCCCTCTCCTCCGCTCCCCCTCACCTCCTGTCAGCGACATCTGCTCCCCCTCTCCTTATCATCCGCTACCCCTCTCCTCCTGTCATCGACATCCACTCCCCATCTCCCCCGTCATCCGCTCCCCCTCTCCTCTGCTTCCCATCATCCGCTACCCCTCTCCTCCTGTCATCGACATCCACTCCCCCGTCATCCGCTCCCCCTCTCCTCCTGTCATCGAAATCCTCTCCTCCACTCCCCATCATCCACTACCCCTCTCCTCCTGTCGACATCCACTCCCCCTCTCCCCCGTCATCTGCTCCCCCTGTCATCTGCTCACCCTCTCCTCCGCTCCCCCCTCTCCTCCTGTCATCCGCTCCCCCTCTGTGTCTGTGTCTGGGGGGCGGGAAGGTACTGCTCTCTGGCAGCATCACATAAATTCTAGGAGGGGTGTGATTGGGGCAAATGGTGGGCAGCCGTGGCGCTCCCTCGGCCTTGCGTCCTGGGCGGTCGCACCGACCGCACCGCCCTCGTTACGTCCCTGATTCCAAAGAAACGTCAGACATCATTATGATGACTGGCAACATCTTCACGCACTGATCATGTGTATGCACATTTTAAGTTGCACTTACAGTTTACTTAAATGAGTACTCAAAATACAGACTTAGAAACAAAACGTATTTTTGCGTCAACATTCTGGACGTCCCTTTTGTGTTTAATCCTTAATCAGGCCTTAATCCTTAACTTTAAATTCCAAGTCACTCAGCCCATAACATAAAACAAAAGCAAACCCAGCTGAGTGGACCCCTGCCAAACAGCTAGGTGCTAATTATTTCATTATATGGCATTCTATATTGCTATATATATATATATATATATATATATATATATATATTATATATATATTTAACTAAAACAAAATAAAACGGAGAAAATAAGAACACATTTACGGAGGAAAAAATATAGGTTCATGTTTTATTTTTACTCTGTTCTGCAGCTGGATGATATCCAAAGACTAAAGGACAATCATTGTAATCTAGTTTGCACATTTTAGCAGAGAATTAAGGAACGCAATGAGTGTTATCATTCTAGTGATGTCATTAGTCGCTCTGGAATTTTATTTGTCTGTGATATTTCCTTCCTTGTGGTTTTTCTCACAAGTCACAAATTTTCTTTCTCTCTCCATCACATATTGACCACTTGTTAAATCTTTTTGTTTGTTTCCCGCCATCCTCCTGGGACCCGGAGACAGACAGGCTTGCCAGATTCATTTTCTGATCAAAGCTGTTTGATTTGGTCAATTTTGCCACATTGGAGACGTTCTCTATTACAGAGATAAATAGCCTCGGGCCAACTGTCAACGAAAACTTGTAAGCTAATAAATTATTCCAATTTCTTCCAGTGGATTTCTCTGGAGACAGGCCTAGGAAATACACTTTTTGATTAGTAAATTTCTCTGTGTGTGTGTCTGGACATTCAAATGTGTCTACTTTGATTAGTACCATTGCTTTTCAAGTCGATGTTGGCTGAGGGGCTGTCAGTTGAAGGCAGGCCTGATGCATTATGCATAAACTGTGCCCGGAAACCGCTGCCTGATTCAACACTGGAAAGGCGGGAAAATTGCCCTAACAACCCCGCCGGCTTCTTTTATCAAGGGAGATAAAGTTTCAGGACTTGTCATCTGTCGAAGCGACGCTTACTTGTCACAAGAGTCATCCAGCTCTGAAAAGGTTGCAAAAGCAATACCGTGCGGCAGCAAAAACAGATGATCTATTGAGACCTGTTTAAATTGATTACATCCCCTAAATACTGGAATCTTTAAAAGATGTTCTTTATTTTCAAGGGTAATCACTATAGCAGGATTTGCCTCCTGGGTTTTTTTCGTTCACTTGGTGGTTAACGTGGTTTCCACTCTTCCCTGGGAGCTTGCAGCATGTTTCAGAGCATAAGTAAACAGGCTTTCTGTGTTAGTGTGGCCATTCACTTAAAGTCTTCCATAAAAAAAAAAATATTTTGGCCACAACAAATCAATTGGTGCGTGCGATAACACAACCACACAGATCATTTATCATCAGCAAAATACCCTAAATTATGACCTTTGTAGAGTGCATGAGGAGTCAGAGAGAATGCATAACGTAAATTAAACTTTGAAGGGTCAGCGCATTTCACTTTCACTGTTCATCTTTCTTTCACCTTATGGATCTAAGAACAGGAGTGCTGTGTAATTACATTTCACTGGGGTGCATCAGCTCATTATTCTCTGCAATAGCCTAATAGTGCAACATTTCCAATGCAGCCAGGTAGATTTCAATTTATTCCAGGCAGTATAAGAATGTGGATGCTCTTAAAAACTGATATATACTAATCCTAGCAGGGCTATCATCTCAATTTACTTGTGGATAATAAGCTGGATTTTCAAATCAATAAATGCATTTACAGTTCAGACTGTCACAAGCAGACCTGGTTTTTTTTTTCTAGCCGGTTTATTTGATAGAATATTGAGAAGACATGTTTTTTAGGGTCATTTTAGAATATTGCAGTTATTTTTTACATCTGTCCCCCTTACCTGGTTGCAAAACTAAATAAACCCTGCTCTTCTTTGTGATGGGTGATATAAGTGGAATACAGTACTATACAGTATTTACTATGTGAAGTATCTCTAAGTGTGGACAAATGATAATTTTCTTCATTTGTTTCCCTTTATTTTTTGCAACTAGGGTGCTGCTCAGTACTAAGTTAAATAGTGACAATTCCTTCTACAGGATACCCACTAATATCAAGATTGGGGGTTCTCCAAGGCACTGCTGTTTGGAGGATTTTTTACCAACATCTACACAACACTATTAAAAATCCTACATATATCAGGAATGGCAGAAATTACAGCTGGGGACCCCACAACTTAGCTGGTCTGGGAGATTGTGATTTAAAAATTGCTTGCAACTTTGGACATGTTCTTCAATCCTAAATACAACCATGTTTAGTGTAACACTTGTAGCCCACCCACAAGCAGACTTGTTAAAGTTTATTGATGTGTACAGGTTTATATAAGTGATTTGTAAACTTGCAGGACGATGGTTACTTTGAGTAAGGTTAGAGGTGTACATTTAGTATGCAGGTATTCAAATTAGGGATTAGTGGGTAGCTGTATCGAAAATAGAACTATTTTTTATGAATGCTGACTTTGGTAAGAGATTTAAAGGTGGCAGGCCGAGTCTGTTTAGTGTGAACCAACCAGTGGACTGGGACATGGGTTTTGTTTTTTTTAAAAACTTTTTATTTATAATAGCAGATGTATACAAAGTACAACAGTACATGACATACAAATTATCCAAGTACCCGGATTACAAAATGTAAAAGCTCAGGTAAGAAAAATTTAAAAAAGCATAGAAGAACATCAGAAAACATATAAATATATTTTTCACAACCAAGTACATTTCAGGAGGGAGTTAAAGATCTACAAGTATTGAAATAGAAAGTTTTTCCAATTCCAAAGGTGCATTTTGTACCATTGTACGTATCCATCGAATATAACGAACTGCCAGAATTTTTTTTTTTTATTGGGGGAACAGGGGGAAGGAGGGAAGGGAAAAGGACAGTCCAAGTTAGGAATGTATTCTCGCCTGAGAACTATGGGAGTAAGTATGGGAGAAGATAGAATGAAGTCTCTCAGGGACCATATACCATCTGGTATAAACCTTGTATGTGTTTTCACGGATGGCTGTATTAATAGATGACCTCGAAATTCTTTGGCGAATGAGCGACTATCTCTCCTCGTCTAGGGTCACCCCAAGATCCTATTTCCAAGCCTGCTCAAACGGTTCCTTAGAAGGAGATGAGGAGGACACGAGAGAACTATACAGGATCGATACATAGCCTCGGTGACCCGGACTATAAATACAGTCCCTCTCGGAGGGGTTCGGTAACCGCAACTTAGATGATTGAGTCTGGGCTTGTATAAAACTTTTAATTTTCACATAGTGAAAATTCTCCCCCAAGGTGGCCCAGTGAACTACTGGCTCCTATTGCCTATGGTTGGAGCTTTCTACGCATCTTTCCTACTGAACCGCAATGTCGATTAACTAAGAGTCCTCTCTTGTCCATCATTTTACCAACTTTTTATAGACGTTCCCGTGCAATTACTTGTAATATTTCCGGAGCATTATGCAGGAAAATATTGGAAAAGGGTGAAGGGCCGCTACTGGTGATATTGCCCACCATTTTTCTAGACAAGAGAAACTCATTTCTGCCTCACCAGCACCCTATAGCTGATGGGGGAAATTCCCGCACTGCAAGCAGAAGAAATTGAGCGCAGCTTGCACTGGCTGAACCAGTCTTTTTATGAATAATGTAATAAGGCAGACTCTATTATGGCAAACAGGTTAAAGGTTAAGAGGGCATCAAGAGCCATGATATTATGGTTATTAATGATACGTTTTACTCATACTATAAATCACTGTATAATTTACCCCAAACGTTCCCCTCATTGGAGGCTGGCACTCAAGCTATCCAGGTCTTCCTGGATAATTGCTCTCTCCCTAAATTATCTCTTCCCCAGGTCGTGTCTCTGAATTACTATATTACTGAAGAGGAAAATAAGGTGGCTCTCTAAAGTCAAAAATCCATTAAGGCACCGGGCCCTGATGGCTACGCGATGTCTTATTACAAGACATTTGCCCGTGACTTGGTCCCTATCCATAGTCTTTAATGTTTTGTTACATGGGGACACTCCACCTGGAGTCTACCCATACGAACATCATTGTCATTCCAAAACCTAATAAATATATTTCTATCTGTTCCTCCTACAGGCTGATATCTCTCTTGACTGCTGCTGTGAAGCTCTTCGCTAAGGTTCTGGTCACTCGCCTTAGCCATTATATGACTCTTTTGATAGACCCTGACCAAGTGGGGTTTGTCCCCACTAGGCAGTCAATGGATAATACTAGGAGGATGATTGACATCATCTCTCACATTAATGCAACCAAAACTCCATCTGTTATATTAGCACTTAATGACGAAAAGGCATTCAACAGACTCTCATGGCCTTTCATGTTTAACACCTTATGCCACTGTGGCCTTCAGGGCATCTTTATGCATGTTATCCATGCACTTTATTATTAGCCTTCATCAGCATTACTGACCAATGGAGTGTCCTCATCTGTCTTTACCTTAGGCAATGGCACATGGCAGTGGTATTCTCTATTGCTTCTTTTAGACGCATTATGTATCAAACCTCTTGCACTAACAATCCGACAAAACCGGGACTTACAGGGGGTAAAAATTGTCTCTTTCCAATATAAACTGCCCTTATGGGCCGGACAATGAAATACTGACTCTCACTGATCCGCTTGTTTCCCTTCCCAACATCCTTAAAGATCTTACACTCAATGGTAAGCTCTCAGGCTATAAAATTAACAAATATAAATCTGAAGCCTTAGCATTACATCTGCCCACTTCTGATGCCAACACCCTTGAAACAAACTTTAAATGCCAGTGATGAACTTTGTCTCTCTGCTACCGTGGAATTCAAATTAGTTGGGATTAAGTATACACATTTGTATATTTGTGACACACGCAAAGTAAAAATAACTGCTGTGTTTTCAGTTCAATGTATCTTACATACATGCAATTCAAAGTACACATGTAAGGCCACAATTTTGCAAGCAGATTTGTACATGTATGTCTGGGGAAACAAAAATTGCATTATACTCTAAATCAGACCCTTTACATACTTGTTTAATATATACTATGATAAGCTGTTCCAATTTGTATATTTCAGCTCCAGCATTACAACAGCTTAAGTTTCATGTGTGCTCTGGTCTTTCCCTGTAAACAGCTTACTGTGTGGGTCAGCAAATCCAAACCTGGTTACAACTGCATACCAGTACCTCTGGAAATACACATAACATTCCCATCTGCATGGTTGTAAGGGTGGCACATAAAGGAAAAATGTTGTAATCACCCGGAGAAAGGGCACAAGAAATATTATCCGGAGTGTGGGAGAGCGCAGTCGTTTTTTATTCATCTACTTCTAAACCCTTCATCCTGCTTATTATGTATGAGCCAGCATGTTAAAGATCTTTCACCGTTTGGTCCCTAATCTGTTTGCTGCACTTGTGTTTCAAGTTACAACTACTCAATCTTTGAAGTTGGGGACCCCAGAGACTGGTTTATTCAAAGAGTCTGATCCCTTTTAGTGCAGTCCATGTGTGCTTAGTACTGTAAAATTGTTTTGTCACAATAAGTTGCGCAATGTTGATACTTAAGCTATGTAAGTGCATTATAATATAAAATAATATAAGATGGATAATAGACTTGGAGTCATTAATATGATATAATTAAGCAGTCATTTGATATGTTTTATTTTGCAGTATATCATATACCTGGACCATCACAACCATAGACAAAACACATCTTGGTACGCTACCTTTTCACGCAAAATGAATTGTATATTCACCCTTACTCACCAATCTGAATGCACATGACCCTCTGTCTGCAGGCTTCCATGGCAGACTCTGAGTCCCAGGGGTTAGATCACACATTGACGGTACTCTGAAGAGAATGCTCTGTGAGCATTCTATAAGAATGCACCATGTGAGAACATAGAGAAATCATCACATAAGCACTCATGTAGGAATGACTCTTCTTATCTCTTTTCTAATAAGATCTCACCAAAAGTCCACTAGTATTGCAGACACCTCCGCCATCCAAGGTCATGTTACAACATGTTCACATACGTTCTCGTTATAAAATAAACATCATGGCTCACCAAGTTGTAGCATTCTACATCATAATAGAGCCACCAGAACGCTTCACAGAGGCAAACAAATGCTCAAGAGTATATACTTATTTTCTCCTGCTAAGTTCTTGTCTGGATGAAAACAGGGTGAAGGATGACTGATGTGACCCTTTCCCGTTGCTAAGTAGATAACTGCCTGTGTTCTTTACACACCTTAACTTAAAAAGGATAGTTCATATCTGGAATCTGAATATTACTTCATTGACTCACTTCAACAAGCCTTCCCTTGTTTATTTCCACCCCATTTCCCTTTCATCATGCTACCTACATACATGTTTGTAACTGGCCAAAAGGTAAATCTTTAGGCTGCCAGTGTAAGGGTGTGTGTTCTTCAGGAGAGGGGTGGTTAAGCTGTAGGCATATATTTCTGTGTGGAGATATCAAACATCTACAGAACTCCAATATATACATTTACAGGGATTCTGCCTAGTGACATAGGACAGAGGCAATCAAAGGATCTGAGAATGCTCAGTTGGAAGACAGAAGACTTCAGCTCCCCTTCTCCCTACATCCGGGAGCAGTGTAAGTAATACTTCAGAAGGACATCCAGTGTTGGATTCCCTCCCTTCCAGGTCAGAGGTCATGTTCCATTTTAGTTACTGCATTCCCTCACAATATACAACCACACGGAGGAGCTAGCTGAATCTAATGAGAGAGTTGAGATTACCGAGATACTCAAAACGTGCTGCCAGGAAGGACATGTACCCTTATAACAGATCAAGGAGGTCATCAATTTATCAACAATGCAGGGGAAAAATAGATCACAAAGAAACATTTATTTCACAATGCTGAACAGGGTTAGCAACAAAGGGCGACGATGGATGCCCGTTCCCAAGCCAGAGGTGTGTAAGGAAAAGCACTATAGATTAAAAAGGTAGCTGAATGCACAATCAGATCGTCCAGATGCCCGGAGAGCCAAACCAATACTTTGCAGGCTGGTGGTCTCCATGTGTAACATCTTGACACCGGTCCATATGGGAAATGACATTTGTCCTGACTCCCATGAGGTAAAGATGATGTTAGCTAAGTATCTTTCTGTGCGCCCACCCTGGTTCCAACCATTGATTTTACCTGTGCCAAAGAGTGATGTTGAGTGTCTGTTCCCTGTGCTTTATTATGCTTTTACAAAATGTTCACAGCCCTTTTAATCATCATTACCCTATGGGTTTTCCTACACCTGACCTACACCAATATGTAACCTGCCATATGTGTTGTTCCATTGTGACCTTATCAAACTGCTTTCATCAGAGTCAACCCTGTCCCTTGTTGACATCCTGTTGGTGGTCAGACTTCCTTAAATACAATTAGTTGTTATGCTTGTCTTTCTGTAGGAAACCATGGCATCTTGTTTCAGGGTTACATTCTGCTTGAAATGTACCATTTGGCCTATCCTTACCATGGGCTGGGTTCATCCGCCACCAGACATACTGTGGTTCATCATTCCTTGCCTTTATTACTCCAACACTTGGGGATAAATGTATCAATGTCCGGATTCTTCAACTCCGGCGTGTTCAGCGTCTTCGGCGATTAAATTTAAAGCGAAGGGAAGTTTCCCTTTACAAGGCAGCGCCGCTTTAAATTTAATCGCCGAAGACGCTGAACACGCCGGAGTTGAAGAATCCGGACATTGATACATTTACCCCTTGATTGGGGAAACATTTCTGCAACTGCATCCCCCCAGCCACAAATTAACTTATGTTACCAGGATACTCCGGAACTAAATCCTACTTTTTATTCTCTTTATGAGTACTGTATATGTAATCAGCTGACTATCTATGCCAGCTTCTGTAACACATGACATCTGACTTGCAATGCTAGGGCATTCTGAAGCTAACATATGCGTGCCAACTCTTTATAAATGCAGCTCTTAGACTATTTTCACAGTTTATTATTCAAGCCTTGCAACCACAAAAATGCAGAGCATACAAATATCACCAAGTGCATACTAAATACTCATACAAATTAGGACCACGTATGCATGCAATCCAGTGGGTCTATAATAATTATATAATTAGCATTATTTAATTAAAGAATGTAATGGCAAACTTACACCAGAGAAAGGAAAAAAATTAATTCTCATTTTCTCATATTGATATGTTGATATTGAAGTAGGTCGAAGAAAGGTGATTTATCCATGCATACTAGAAGTCTCAAAGCACAGGCTTTGATAAGACACTGAGCAGGTTACTGATGGGAGCAATAAGAGGATTAGGTAGGCCTGAGAAGATGAAACTTTGAAGTTGTAGAATTACAATTATAAGGTGTGCATTTAAAATAAAATACAGCAAAAACTGATGTGTTATGGATGACAATCTTTGCAGTTTGCTATTTGTTAAGCTCAATTCTCTACTATGTCTGAAAGTTAAAGGAAAATGCACCAAAATATGTTGTACTCAGAACGCCTAATTAGTACTCAGCAACAGGAGATCTTACGGACCAGGGGGTAGATTTACTAAAGCTTCTAATCAGATTTTAGCTATCATTTTCCAGAATATACTAAATAAATGATAGGTAGAATCTGATTGGTTGCTAAGGGCAACACCTGCACTTTTCCTTTTTAGAAGCTGTAGTAAATCTAAGTGCTTTGGATGGTGAGGATCTGCAGCTTGCACAGATCTCAGGGTTACCAGGTGGAATTATTTAATTTGGTATGGAGCATGATAGTACAATATCTTCCAAGAAGTTTACCAAGTATTTTAGAATACCTACTAGAATATTTGGATTGCTGCAAGGGTACATGGTTTTTTGCTTTAATCTTATAATCTCAAAGCGTGCCAGCTACGGAGCCCGTCCTCTTGTCTTTTATTGCTAATATTTCTTAAATGGGGCTGACTTTGTCCCAAAATATAATCTGAATTGCACAGCAGTTTCAGTAATTTTTCCCTGAATTTGACCTATGTAATATGATTTGCTGTTATTTTGGGTTGCACTTCATTGGAGACCACTTCCCAATGAATGACATGTAGGACAAAAATAGACCTAGTTCACATATGACAAATAAACACATTCTCCAGTCCCACATGCCTTGTGTCTCTGTCATCAACCTAACTCCACACATCCAGTCCATTGCACAAGCCACCTTCACCTTAGAAATATTGTCAGAATATGCCCCTTTCTCACTTTGGTTATTATCAAAAACCCTTATTCTCTCATTAATGCTCCTCCTATCTGGTCTTCCGCTCACCCGTATGTCCCTGCTAAAATCCATGCCGTATTTTACATTGGTTGCTCCACATCTGGAACACCAGTCTGCAAATCCATACACTGGCTCTTCATAACCTCCAGCATCCAGTTCATCTTTACAACACATTCCCTTCATACAACTCTGACAGTCTCCTTTATGCCCTCTTAGGTCTACTGCTAACCTGCACCTCTCCTCCTCCGATGCCCCCCTGCCCAGCCCGCCCCTGCTTCTGGTACTAAATAGCTAACTATAAAAACACAAACTACAGAGCTAAAGTGTCTAGAAAACTATAAATACAAATGAGGGTAGTAATTAATCTAAACAACCTCTAACTGTGGATCAAAAAGGCATTTAACAATGATTTAATAAGTTCAAATGACATAAAAATGTAAAATAAAAACATTTCAAAACAACAAATATCAAAACAAATATCAGCGCTTATATCATATCAGAACTCTACTAAACCCAGTAATGGACCGCCTGGGAACACTGCTAGCGAGAACACATAGTTAATCGAAAGCAAGAAAATTCACAAAAGTGTGTGATATATTAAAAATGATAGATATATAGCAATATTCCCGGACCATGCTCTTTGTATATGCAGCGTTCTGAACTGCCAATAACTTCCACAAGTGATGCAGGACCAAAGTACACATTTGGATTGAGTCTCTACACAATAGATCCTTGGCACAGGACTTGAGAAATTAGGCACAATATAAAGTTTTATGCCAAACTACACCAGTACCTATTCAGCAGGGGCGAGCTGGCCCGGGGGCACTCAGTCAGACTGCTATTAGGGCCGGGGGGTAGGCCGGCCGGCCGCCCCCCGGATGCAACATACCACATTTTTACCCGCGGCCGCATCTGATGACATGAGATGTGGCCGCGTCAGCGCACAGGCGGCCGCATCACATGACAGGCGATGCGGCCACGTCATCAATGACGTGGCCGCATTCCCGTGTCATGTGATGCGGCCGCCTGTGTGTCCCCGGGCTTCCCTCTCCCAGCCCGCGCCTGCTATTCAGGCCAAAAGGAGCCTAAAGTCCCAAATGGACATACATTCCTGTGACTTCTATATACAGAACAATTGTCCCAAAGGAACTCAGCAAATGTGCAAACACCTTGTTTCATATAACCAGAGTCATATCCGCACCTGATGCTACCACCAGTTAAAAAGTCCCAATCGCCACCTGACTGAGACCACTCTAGCTCCTATTGTCTCAGCATTGCCCTCACCCTGTAGTCTGTAAGGATCATAAGCAGAGGCCTCTGTGTCTCACATCTACACCTTCTCCATCCATCATGTACGAACTTGTGCTGTGTTCATGTATGATTTGTTCTTTGTATTTGTTACCTTGACAGGGTTTTCTTGCTTACAAATAAACAAATAAACAATGATGATGACATTGTATTATTCCCGAGAGTATATAAAATCAAATAGTAATATATACCGTATATACTCGAGTATAAGCCGAGTTTTTCAGCACATTTTTTGTGCTGAAAAAGTCCCCCCTCGGCTTATACTCGAGTGATGCTCCAGGGCCACAATAGATTTATTTCTTCCTCTGAGCATCGGTTACCCGGCATGCGTGTGTTGCAGCACCAGCACATCCGGCAACGGAGCACACAGCGCTTACTCAGGGGAATACCACCACATCATCGTGATTTACGGCAGCCACACAGTAGTCCCGAGTACATCCATAGCTGCCCTAAACATCGCTTTTCACTGATGAAGCCCGCCGAGTGCGGGGGAAACACGTTGGATTACCTGCACACTAATACCTTCTGACCCGCCTCAGTATTCCTACCTATCTGCCTCTACACCAGAGCTGACATCGGAGCTGGTCCGTGCATTCACTACATCCAATCTCTGTGCCCAGACAGCGCTGCAATATATTGTTACTACTGTAAACTTTATTCCTGCTGGGACGCCAGCCACGGTCTGCACATGCGCACATGTAAGGAACTCAGCTCGTGACCACTCTCTCAGTGCATATATATATATCGGCGTGGACTTTGAACTTACAGCAGATATCGGGAGCTGATCGCCTCTCCGTAATTGTAAGTGTACAGATTTTCTTCCACCACTGTGAATTTACCTACTCTGCACTGTCTGCTGAAACGGACAGTAATTAACATTGCACTCCTTCATTGTGAAGAATTTATTATATCCACCATTTGGATCTCTCTCAGGATTTACAATCTAGGGTCTACAATGGGTGGAAGACTTTCTTACCCTTTTTCTATGACCCAGATGTTTGCATCAGTCATTGATATAGTGGACTATTGTGAAATCACCTGTTATTGTATTAACTGCATTGTTAAAATTGTGATTTTATGTCCCCACTGTATTTACTGTGAAATTGGTATACTGTTCTGGCCAGAACTACCTACTTTTACTGATTTCAATAAATATTCATAATATATTTCACAGCGCCGAGGTATTTTCCACTTATTGATACAAATATGTACCTAGGTATAGGGGTTACCTATTTTCCTCTGGCTGCTTTTCATATTACAGTTGTACTGCACTACACCTTTATTCTACCTAAACATTGCGTTGACCGATGACACACTCCACCACGCCACTGCCAACAGCGGACAGAGATACGCATAAGGACACTGAAACCAGATCTGGGAGCTGCAGCATCCTCGATTATGGCAGTTAAAGCGCATTAACTACCATACCAAGGTAATTGCACAATATCGCTGTACACATACAGAGGACAACAAGAGTAACATCCATAATCATACTTCCTTCTGACATCCAAATTTACCAGTAGCTGCTGCATTTCCCACCTTAGGCTTATACTCGAGTCAATAAGTTTTCCCAGTTTTTTGTGGTAAAATTAGGTGCCTCGGCTTATATTCGGGTCGACTTATACTCGAGTATATACGGTATATATATATATATATATATATATATATATATATATATATATATATATATATTTATTAAGGGTGTGCACTGGCCACTTTTAGTGTTTTGGGTTTTGGGTTCTGATTTGTTTTGCCAAAACACCTGACGAAAGGTTTTGGTTCTGATTTAGGGTTTTGGGTTCTGATTTATTTTTAAAAAAGCATAAAAAGGGTTCAAATCAAGTTTTTTGTTTATTTTTCACTCCTACGCTATTATTAACCTCAATAACAATCATTTCCACTAATTTCCAGTCTATTTGGAACACCTCACACCTCACAATATTGATTTTAGGTACAATATTTGATTTTTTGGTACAGCAGCAACAGTGAACGTGTTTTGAAATAGCAGTACCTATTTTTTGGTACAGCAGCAACAGTGAACGTATTTTGAAATAGCAGTACCTATTTTTTGGTACAGCAGCAACAGTGAACGTAGTTTGGAATTGCAGTACCTATTTTTTGGTACAGCAGCAACAGTGAACGTAGTTTGGAATTGCAGTACCTATTTTTGAGTACAGCAGCAACAGTGAATGTAGTTTAATATCTGATACGCATCTATGTGGACTGCGTAGGGGAGTGGCCCCGGTACCTAATTTGGTACCGGGGGCCACAATATATCACCCTCAACTGGTCTGCATTCCACTGCACATATGGCTGCTCCTACATCCTCTGCAGCATATAGAGGGTGTAGTTCGAGCGCGTCACTACCTCTTGTTTTTGACGACCATGGTACAGAGCATTCATCATTGAGATCCCATCAAGTATGTCAAAGACAGACAGCGTCGAAGTGTTATTTGTTGACTCTGTGAACAAAAAAACTGTCCCTGTTGCAAGTCTTCGTGCAATGAAGAGTGACTTTTTCATTTAAAGGCTCAAGCTTTCAAGTGTAGTGTTTATAACATCATTACACCAACAGGTAAAAATCCTTTTAATTGGGATAATGGAGCCATAAAGGAAATTGCACATATGTAATGCCCGCACAATGTTACTGGCGTTGTCTGACACCACAAATCCCCAGGAGAGTCTAAGTGGGTTAAGCCACTGAGAGATTATTTCCCTCAGTTTCTGGACTGATGCTCCACTGGACTCAGCAAGGACAGAGCACTGGACTGATGCACCACTGGACTCAGCAATGACTTTTTTGTTTTTGTTTTTTATATTTTTTTAAAAGGATTTTTGTAGAATTTTTTATTTTTTTTTATTTTTATGGAAGAATTATTCAATACTTTTAAAATAAATATGCACTTAGCAGAACAAAGCACAGGACAAAAGCACCACTGGACTCAGCAAGGACAGAGCACTGGACTGATGCACCACTGGACTCAGCAAGGACTTTTTTGTTTTTGTTTTTTATATTTTTTTAAAAGGATTTTTGTAGAATTTTTTATTTTTTTTTATTTTTATGGAAGAATTATTCAATACTTTTAAAATAAATATGCACTTAGCAGAACAAAGCACAGGACAAAAGCACCGCTGGACTCAGCAAGGACAGAGCACTGGACTGATGCACCACTGGACTCAGCAGGACAGAGCACTGGCCAAAGCACCACTGGACTCAGCAGGACAGAGCACAGGACAAAAGCACCACTGGACTCAGCAGGACAGAGCACTGGCAAAAGCACCACTGGACTCAGCAGGGCAGAGCACTGGACTGATGCACCACTGGACTCAGCAAGGACAGAGCACTGGACTGATGCACCACTGGACTCAGCAAGGACAGAGCACTGGACTGATGCACCACTGGACTTAGCAAGGACAGAGCACTGGACTGATGCACCACTGGACTCAGCAGGGCAGAGCACTGGACTGATGCACCACTGGACTCAGCAAGGACAGAGCACTGGACTGATGCACCACTGGACTCAGCAAGGACAGAGCACTGGACTGATGCACCACTGGACTCAGCAAGGACAGAGCACTGGACTGATGCACCACTGGACTCAGCAAGGACTTTTTTTCATATTTTTTTTATATTATTTTAAAAGGATTTTTGTAGAATTTTTCTTTTTTTTTCTTTTAATGGAAGAATTTTTAATACTTTTGAAATAAATATGCACTTAGCAGAACAAAGCACAGGACAAAACGCACCACTGGACTCAGCAAGGACAGAGCACTGGACTGATGCACCACTGGACTCAGCAAGGACAGAGCACTGGACTGATGCACCACTGGACTAAGCAATAACAGAGCACTGGACTGATGCACCACTGGACTCAGCAAGGACAGAGCACTGGACTGATGCACCACTGGACACAGCAAGGACAGAGCACTGGACTGATGCACCACTGGACTCAGCAGGACAGAGCACTGGCAAAAGCACCACTGGACTCAGCAGGACAGAGCACAGCACAGCACAGCACGAGAAATAGCAGGACAGAGGACCACCTAACACACCCTCCCTCTTCCCTGATCAATGCCCGAGTGAAGATGGCGGCGGCAAGCGGGGAATTTAAAGAATCCAAGTATCGCGAGATCCGACAGCGGGATTATGACTCAGAGCCTCGTTTTAAGTTTCGGAATCGGCGGGAATACCCGGACAGTGCTCGGATCTGACTCGGAACCGCGCTGTTCGGGGGGGCTATTTATATAGCGCCACTAATTCCGCAGCGCTGTACAGAGAACTCACTCACATCAGTCCCTGCCCTATTGGAGCTTACAGTCTAAATTCCCTGACATACACACACACACACACACACACACACACACATACACAGACTGAGAGAGACTAGGGTCAATTTGATGGCAGCCAATTAGTATGTTTTTGGAGTGTGGGAGAAAACCGGAGCACCCGGAGGAAACCCGCGCAAACACGGGGAGAACATACAAACTTCACACAGATGGAATCAAACTCATGAACCCAGTGCTGTGAGGCTGAAGTGCTAACCACTGAGCCACTGTGCTGCCCATATATAATTCAAGAAAGCATACAAAAACAAGTGAATAAAAGAAGTCTAGATAGCTAAAGTAATAACAGCAGATGGCAGAGCGTTCATTGAACAGTAATCTCTCCTCTGCAGTACAACGTTAGGCCGATAAGGATCCTGGAGTCTTTTACCAAACTGATGTTTGGCTGTTGAATCTGCTCTAAATATAAGTAATAAATTCTGCCCTACCTTGGTGTTCCAAAGGTAGAAATAACTTGTATTACTTCTATAGCCGTTCACCTACTACTGACCTATGGAACAGATCGCATAGACCTTAATCAAGGAGAAAAGGGCAGTGGGAGGTAACGCCCCCTGCAAATCTTCCTGTAAATGCACCATATCCACCCTTACAAAATCTGTTTAAATAAACTTGTTCTGTGAAATGAAACCTCCTCGTCTTTGCACGTGGGTGCTCTTATATGCCTAAACCATATTCAGCGAGGGAAACCCCCAATCTGCATCTTCTTCCATTGACCCTTGTAAACATTTGCTGCAATCTTGGCCCATAAATCCATGCGTTTCCCCATAGAAATGTGTTCTACAAAAACTCCAACTGATCCAGGCACAGAGACTGCGCCAAAGGCCGCCCAATGCCATTCACTGACCTGGATGGCACAGAGCTGGCGAACACTGAGGGACTGGTCATCACATTTTCTACAACAATGGAAACAATAAGTTGTTGGCAGCAGAATTTAATTGACAAATTTCGTTTAGGCTTTCACCCCCCACCCCTCCATCCTGCTAGCAGCTAGCTATTAGTTCACATCTGTTATAGGAGTGGTGGCATTTGAAGTACTGAAAGACATAGTTTGTCATCCTTTACAGGTGCCTACTCGTTGCTGAGCAGGATGGACTGAAAAGTGAATATGAAAAAACATGCTAAAGTTACTATATTATAATCAGATCAACGGACTGAAGTTTTATATCATGGTAGATAACAAACATCAAACTATCTGTTCCTAGGATGCATATAAAGTTCAACTGTGTCTTTCCTCACATTTCATGGTCCTTCCAAATGCTCATGGCATTTATATTTACAAATGAGAGGGAGGAGAAAGGTTCAACAGACATTACTTTAGTTTAAAAAGAAAGATGATCCCTACAACTGTGCTCTGGCTAGAGGAAGGAAAACATCATTACAACAGTTAATTCCTGTCTTTGATACTGAGCCCAAATGCTAATATGGTTTAATGTGGGGACAACTGATCACCTTTCAAACTGTTTCCTAAACATCTCTATATTGAACGCTGAATGTGCCACATAACATATATTTCTGGCTTATGATTGTGTTTTTCCATGATCTAGGTAGAGCCATTTATTTGTGCTGATTTTGCATATAGCTCCGGTCATCTATGTTAAATGCATACATTTGTACTCACAGAGCAGTTCTGTGATGTGTCCAAGGGCAATTAATATGAAAAACTCTACCTAGATGATATAATGGCTTTGGTGAAAAACACGGCAGGAAACCAGAGAGATAAAGTTATGTATTTAGTAAAATATGCAGGGGGACATGTATAAACCAATAAATTACTCTGAAGTAGGAAAAACTCCTTTAAGTAGGTTTTCTGGTGATTTCTTCCCCACGCTCACCCTGATAATACTTACTGTTTATAATTCCAGAGAGAACTGTGAATAATCAGAAACATCAACTGTGCTCTGGACAGGGCAGAATTTTGAGTATATTACTTTATTTTGTCCCATGTTATCGACATACTTGCCAACTCTCCCTGGTAAACTCCCTGAAATAGGGGTGATATCCCTCACTCCCTGAAGAGTCTGGCTTTCTCCCTGATGCTGAGCCAGTACAAGACGTGGTTGACTTTGCCATTTGGGCATGATGGCACAGTTCAGAAATTGTGTCCTATGTCCATGTATTGATGGCTATGGAGGTAGCCATTTTCATGGAGACCAACATTTAATCAAAGACTGACAGGTAAGACAACATGACTTCAGTAATGGAGACAGAAATGTAAAAGACACTTAAGTCTCTAGAGATTCATTAGCTGCTTTTCTTTAACGTACAGTTGCCTACTCTCCCGGATTGTCCGGGAGACTCCCGCATATCTGGGAGACCTCCCGGGCTCCCAGGGGTGCAGGGAAACTTCCCGGTTCTCGCCCCCGCAATAGATAAGTGGCGGGAGGTGGGGGTTAATGATGCAAATATTGCATTATCAATTTTGGCCAATTACAGCAGGGGGCAGGGCCAAATTATGCGATTCATCATCAAATTTTAAATCCCCCCCCCCCTCCAATGCAACATGGTTTTGTCCAGGTGCAAAGGTATTTTTCCTTACCTTTCCTTAATGACTCAGGCCCGAGGGCTCTTTCCTGCACTCTAGCCTTAGAGGTGGGCAGTTCCGTGGCAAGTAGAATGTATAGGTATTTTTAAGAATGTCAGACCAAACAGTCATGAACTAAACAATATTTTCCTGTGCTGCATAATTCCTGATACGCCTGTGTGTCAACTGTTTTCATCTCAATCAAATATCAGCTATAGATCATGTGAAAAAAAGCCTATCAGCATTTGTTAATTTAGAGTCAAAGCTACATCTGCAATGTCAGGATCTGCCTGCTGCCCTTAGCCAATAATCTCCAGTGTTTTTCCTGGGAGTTCCTGAGTTATTTTCTTATGTGCAGCTGTTGTCTATGGAAATGAAGCTTTAAATGGTCGGATGTGCATGGTCATAGTCAGTTTGTTTTTATATTGCAACATGCATGTCAATTTTGAAGCGGCTGGGGGACGCTTTAAGCAAATACCACGGTAGCGGCTGTACTGGAATTTATTTAACTTGGATTTTATTCAATAACGCTCTTTTTAGGAGTACTGCAGCATGGCCTCTCTCCATATCACAGCCACTTAGGACGTGCTCTGGTGATATATGGGAGGCTGTGAAACACTGACTACACAGTTATTAGGAAATATGAAGAAAGGGCTGGAATTGAGATGCTGCTAAAATATACTTATTCTCAATATCAGAAAAACTATTACAAGACGGTATACCACATAACTCCACTGATGTCTTGCCTGTATTTTATGCACAGATGAAAGTTAATATGACACAAAATCCTCTGGACTATCTCCGTACCCAATCAAACAAGCATTAGACCTTGCATGAGAGTCGTCTCCCGAATAACACAGGTTGTAATAGCACAAAATGTTTGAGCCTATATTTAAAGCGACACTAATGCATTTGTATTATTCCAATTGTGCGCTACCCCATCTCCTGCTTTTATTATAGGAGTTTTATTTTAATAAATAAGGCTTTGTTCGTTTAGGCAAGAAAATAAGGGTAAAATTAAAAGGTAGGGAGAGGGGCTTCATCCAAAACAAATAATGACACAAAAATGAACACAATATGCTTTAATTATAACATTTGTTGTTAAAAATGACAGCAAAACCCTATTAAATAAATAGAAAAAAATGGGGTTTTGCTAAAATTCAACAACCACCCTTATTCATAAATTGAGTTTCTAGGAAGCAATCGCTCCCCCCATGGCTGTGGGGAGGGCAAAGCAAGCAGCTGGGTTGTAGGAGTAATAAAGAAGGAGAATCAATAGGCCATGCAATGGAGCCAAGGTGCTGCCATTTATCACACCGCTTCTCTGACTCCAATCATTCATCATGCTCAATGAGGCAGCAAATAGGAAAATGACTATTTGTATCAAACACATCTGCACTCATCCACTGAGGTATTTTATTCCCATTAACTCTGAAAGTAAAATACGCAGAGTTTTCTAGCTCCTTTCAGCACAGGTTGGCAGAAGGAAAATCATAGCACAGGCACACAAAGGGCTGCTCACGTTACACTCAATGCAAACACACAACTTGTTTTTTCACTCTTTGTATGTATCTATATATATATATTATTTTTTTTTCGTTTGCATCAGAGGTTTATGGTCACAGATGCTCCCTGTCTTCAACGAGTGGTATGGCAAATGCTCATTACATTGCCACTCGGTAGTCCCTCTATTCTGCCATAAATTACCTCTTCTAAGTGGTGCGGAAGCTAATTTCCGTAAGTCTTTTGGAAGATCAGATGCAAATGGGAGGGTTATTATCATTATGGTGTAATATCCCATGAAATGGGAGCATCATTAGTGGCTCTTTTTATGGTCAGCACAAGTTTATTTCCAACAAGGAACGTGATGTTGAGGACTTCTTTAGAGGAACCTTAGGCGCGGTGATGTTAAGCGGGAGGCACGCTGCATTTTAGGACTGTGCAAGTGATATATTATTATTATTTGGGATTTACAGTAATTAATAGGAGGAGATAGTCTGCGCTCATCCGGGATTTAAATCATTGGAAAATAAGTATTGGGAGTTAAAGTGGACAAAAAAGGGGATTGTCCTGGAAAAACTGGGACACATGGGGGCCCTCACCTTGTTAGAGTATAGGCTCAGTCGGGCCCCTTGTTACTCCGGCCGCGTAGACAATCCTGTTTACTTGGAAATGATATTCAAAGGCCAAAGTACAAGGTATAATCTCTCCTATATGAACATTGTTACGCCCCAAGACATTAATCATTTTGCACAGGGCCCTTATTAGAACGTTACACTTATGTTACTGCTCAGCAACATACATTAAGCTTTTTTCTCCTAGTGTCTATATATCAAATACATGTGAGGCATAATGGCTATAATCATTATAAACATATTTTCCTAGGATCCTATTCCTCACAATTAATACAATGTAATTACATCACTAACACCAGTGTGTTTAGTGTTTATCTGCCAATAAAAGTTAATAATAATAATTATATATATATATATTTTATACATTTTATTCAGTGGGATGGATTGAGCCCTCCTGCATAGTGGTTGCCTTTAGATATACTGAAGGCAGATATCAGGGTTCCGGGAAAGAGAGTTCCAAATATTTGTTAAATTGGTGGCACCGGACATACAAGTCTGGTTACCAAAGCAGATAATCCCTTTAAATGAACTCAACTCAAAACTTAAAATATTATTTTAGGTGCAGTTTATTGTGTTAAGGTTAATATTGTATCACAGGCAATCATCTAGTTTATTACCTGTGATCGTTACCCAATCAGCCTCCAGCTGTCCACTTATGTATAGTACCATCGCTCGGCTTATTCATACATGTAGAGCTTTATCATCGCCACCTTTATGAACATTTTATTGCATGCAAATAATGCTCATGGTAGGGAGGGCATAACCAAAAGCACAACACAAGGGGCAAAATAAACCATGCCACTGATCTGGCCAACCCATGATTCTGATTTGGCCCAAATTATCAAACACCAAAGAAGCCACACTCATTTGTTAGGTCACCCATTTTGAGGTTTGTGTACCAGGGGGTATATTTACTAAACTGCGGGTTTGAAAAAGTGTAGATGTTGCTTATTGCAACCAATCAGATTCTAGCTGTCACTTTGTAGAATGTACTAAATAAATGATAACTGGAATCTGATTGGTTGCTATAGGCAACATCTCTACTTTTTCAGACCCGCAGTTTAGTAAATATACCCCCAGGACAGTAATGCCACAATCATTGGATGTATTAGGAGGGGCGTGAACTTCAGCTAGTATCTGATGTGCCATTAAGACACTAGATTGCACATAATAAATGTAACATAATAAACTCCCTCTTATATAATACAGTTTAAGTTTTGGGTGGAGTTATTTCTTTAACACCTATCAGTGGCTGAAATTGCTAAGTACACAAGTAATCAAGCCCAGGAGCCTGTGAACTTATTGAAGGGCTCATTAGGTATGCTAGTACGGAATCAGTACTCTACCTCGGAGTCCAGGTTACAAGGTTGTACGTGAACACGCTGAGGCTTAATTATCTGCCGCTTTGTAGACAGGTACATGAAGTATTAAGACAGATAAATATTTTGTTCTATTTATTTGCAAAACTTCAGCTGCCAATGATGTGGGTCTATGTAACACATGCTGTCTATTTATGCTCTTATTAGGCATGTAAACTAAGCAGTTCTGTAAGCTGATTGAGGTAATGCGTCTGACATTTGTCTCCCTCAGCAATTCATTGACGTTTAGATGTCTCCTTTCATTCACAACAAGCCTGACGGCCTGTACTGACTGGTGCTCTAAGTACAGGATCAATGCAGCAGGAATGTGTGATTGGTGTACAATAACTGCACACTTAGGACACACAGAATAATACAAATTGAAGGAAAAGTTCCCTTTTCCCATCTTATTTATTACGAGAGGGCTAATAGGAGGAACATGACTACACCAGGAAAATAAACCTCCATCCAGATTGATTAACAAACACACCTATCATTTTAAATATCTGACTTCCTTACTGGTTTGAAAATATTTAGATATACTTGTCATAAAAATTTTTAGACTTATTTATGGCATTTTGTGTAATGTAAATACACTAAATCTAAGCAGAGTCAAAATATTGTCCTTACAAAGCGGAGATTTTCTTTTCCTGAAAAGAATGACTACTGTCTAGGAAACAGACAAAGCACATGTGATTCCTAAGAGTTTGGGTACAATTCTGTTCCTCTATTTATTAGCATAATTGTAGACAATGGTACGTGTTTCAAGTCCCAATTTCTAGGTTGTTTCTTCTGTCATTCTTAGCAACATCTGTGACATAGCATCATCCCTGGTTGAATGCACTATGGGGGGTATTCAATTGTCAGCGAGATGTTTTTTTTGAGCGTGTTAAGTCATTTTAACGCTGTTTTTTTTATCATTTTCGAGCGGGTTAACTTTAACCGCAATTCAATTCCATTTGTAGCGCTACGGTTTTTTTTCCCATCAAACGGACCTCTCGCGCTCCAGTAGAAGGTCTATTGAAAGTATAGGGTGTGCGAGAGGCAGCCGCGTTAAAAGCTATTCAATTGTATTTTAATGCGACGGATAAAACAGCCAAATATGCTGTTTTATCTCGCACTTCCTTGAGGTGTGTTAAAAATAAAAAACCTCTGAAAAGTATTTGAAATCATGAAAAAATGTTGAAAAAAGTTAAATTTATGTTTATCATTAATGCCTAACTTGTGTAAGTTGAATTTCTTGTGAAAAAATATTGAAATTAAAAAAACATTAAAAAAATAAAATCACCAATTAATTAAATTTATGTATGTTTTTGGTACAGATATGAATGTAGTAATGTGTTCTGACATGGTATAGATGATTGTATGGTAAAAAATAATTCAATAAAAAAATACGCTAAAAGAAAGTACTGTAATGTAGATATTATTAATGTGTAATGCAATCTAATGTATGGCAATATATGCAAAACCTTTTTTTTGTGTTATACAAGACAGTGTTAAAACTCCCCTTCACTCCCCTAAAATCTCGCAAACACAATTTTTTTTTTTAACTCTTTATTTTCAACAACAACGTGAGTTACAAACAATCCGAAGTGAGAATACAGAGATACTGTATACAAAACAAAACAGTAATCATAGTTGGTATGATCCAACTGTAAGCCTTGGAAAGGCCCGTTAATAGGAAACCCTATGTTGTTGTGTTTTTCCTAAATTTTATTGAAAAGAAAAAGGAGAGAGGGGGGAGATAGGGGCAAGAAAGATAAAGAGAGAAAAAAGTTAAGAGGGGAAAGGGACAGAGGGATAACTCAACATATACCCTCTGATGGGGATGAAGCTAATCCGACAACCCCCCGAGAGGAAACAGGGCCCACACTATAAAATGAATAGAAAATGCAATTCACTGGATGGCGGGCATTGAAGTCTGATGGAAAGAATACCAGAAGTCCCACACCTTATGAAGATTTGGTATTTTGTCGTGAAGAAGACTAGTAATGTATTCCATTGAGGCCATATACCAGACCTGGGAGACTATGCTGTGGAGACTTGGAGGGGAAAGGGATTTCCACTCCTTAGCTATTTGCAGACGGTTGCTGCATAAATATGCTGCACAAGCTTGTCTCCATGTTTGTTAAGGGACCGGACCCGAGAACACAGCAGCATAACCAGAGGGTCTGGCAACACCTCAATCTCTAGTATTTTTGTGATAAGGTCAGCAACCTGGGACCAAAGATTAGAGATGCTGGGGCACGTCCACCAAATATGATAGAATGAACCAACTTCCCTACATCCCCTCCAACAGAGATCAGAGGTGCCTGGGTAGATTATATGTAGTCTCGAAGGCACAAGGTACCATCTTGTGTACACTTTGAATGGAGCAAACACAATTTTTAACGCACGGGGGCAGCGTTCCCTCTTTTACAATTGAATTGCACGAGTTTTCCCGCTGTGCTAACTACAAACAGTCGCTATTGCTGACAAAAACCCGCGGGAGATTTTTTTTTTAACACAGCCAGGAAAAAAGTAATCTCGCTAACAATTGAATACCCCCCTATAAGTTCAAGTTTTAATTTAAATTCTTGTGGTATTAAGTCAATGTTATATAAGTAAATAAAGAAGTTTGTGTGTGGGGGCAGCACAGTGGCCTAGTGGTTAGCACGTCTGCCTCACAGCACTGGGGTCATGAGTTCGATTCCCGACCATGGCCTTATCTGTGTGGAGTTTGTATGTTCTCCCTGTGTTTGCGTGGGTTTCCTCCGGGTGCTCCGGTTTCCTCCCACACTCCAAAAACATACTGGTAGGGTAATTGGCTGCAATCAAAAAAAAAAAATTGACCCTAGTCTCTCCCTCTCTGTCTGTCTGTCTCTGTGTGTGAGTGTGTGTCTATAATAGGGAATTTAGACTGTAAGCTCCAATGGGGCAGGGACTGATGTGAATGAGTTCTCTGTACAGCGCTGCGGAATTAGTGGCGCTATATAAATAAATGATGATGATGATGATGATGATGAAAAGTAGTTACCAGAGCTTTGCCTGTATCTTAGAGGGAACATAAGCGCTATTATTTACTAGGTAATGCCTTGTCCACACTTTTAGGAGAAGATGGCTATTAGTGATGAGCATATCACTCAACAGTTGATCTGTAATTCATCCATAATTTCAGAATTAATAATTTCTAAAATTTAGAATTGAAATTTAAATTAATAGGGGCATATTCAATTCCGATCCGATCCGCGGTAAAGCGCGTTACTGCGGAAAATGCGCACTACTCCCGGTAATACGGTATCGCAATAACGCGGATTTTCGTATGCAGCCCTGAGGGCTGTGAACGAAAATCCACGTTATTGCGGTACCGCGGATTAGGTTCGCGGCCGTTCCGGCGCGATCCCGCGAATCGGGATCGGAATTGAATATGCCCCATAATATCTTACAGGTTTTCTTCTAGCTGTGTTCTCCAACCCCTCTGATGTGACTAATGTGAATAGCTAACAAGGGTGTTTGGTAGCACTGTTTAACTTTTATTGTTTTATTTTGTTTTTTATTGTCAAGTTAATAGTTTGTTTCTAAATATTATGTGGAAATAATATGAACCACTTGGAGTCTTTATCAGATTGATAAAGGGTACTTTAAGACTTACTGAACAGCCACAGTTGGTGTACCATATAGTACAATCATTTGAACGACCTATTGCGGTATTTATACTGAAAGAAAAGTACAGTAGAGTCCAATAGTTTGAACCAACTATTGCAGAATGTATTTCTTTGAAGAAAAGCCTTTACAAAAGATGTAATAGTAGAAGAATTGGAATCCCAAAGCAAAAGCCACCAAAACATGATCGTAATCTTATATACATTAGTCTGACACTCATTTAATTGAAAACCTATCTTGACTTTGGAAGGCTGTGTGAACTGAAGGACCTTTTTCTTACAATACATACAAAAAACCTGCCACAACTTATATAAAATAAATTACACCTACAACACAATTATACTTAAATATATTATACAGGTACTACACACACCAGACCTATAAAATCTCCGTGTAAACTGAAAGATCAGTACATTGTCCAGAGTGAGTGCTGTAGACAGCAGTCTGAGTAAAGCATCGCAACTGTGCAATACAGCATGAGTTCAAGAGTCAAGTCTATCATCTCCTACAACCAGGAATAATGAGTGTCAAACTACAGTATATAAGATTATAGTTATGTTTTGGTGGCCATTGTTTTGTGATTGGCTAATTATCTATTGGTTGACGGTGGTAGGTGTAATTCTGCTATGGGTTTTTTTTCAATTATTTGAATGTGTCAGTCAGGGCTGATATGCACATGTATTCTAAGGGTCCTGAATTTGAGTGAGCTTTTTAAGATTTGTGGATAAATGTATTAAGCATCGGTTTCTTCAAGTCGCCGGATATCGGCGATTTTGCAGAGGAAATTTAAAACAGCAATCACTTTCAAGGCAAGTTTTGCCTTGGAACCCATTGTCGCTTTAAATTTCACTTGCAAAGTCGCCAATATCCGTCGACTTGAAGGCTAATTGAGTGTGGTAGGGGATTTCATAACTTGGTGTCTGCATGGGACTAGAGTTGTTCATTAGTTATTTATCAGAGACGAAGCAAGGAGAAGGTCAGTGTTAGATCTACGAGGGTGTTAGGGAGAGTAGTTTAAGATTAGATTTGAGGTGTATGAGGGGGTGTTGTTGGTGAGGGCTTTGTAGGTGAGGGCAAGTAATTTGAATTGGATTCTGGAGGACATAGTGGTTTGCAGAAAGGTGCAGCAGATGTGGAGCAGCTACAGAGGAAGGTCAGGTTTGCCATAGCATTTAGGATGAATTGAAGTATGGATAGATGGGTGGTAAGAGGATGGCAGATAGGAGGAGGTTACAGTAGTCAAGAGAGATGATGGGAGACAATAAGAGAATGGATGTGTTTTGGGAATGGGACTCTCTTTCCTGCTGTAGTCCAAATGGAAATGTCAAGTAATACGGATAAAAGCCCACAACTTTATATAACTGCTAATGATTTCCGTAGAATCCGCTGGAGTGGTCAATATGCAATCAGCTATTCAGATGCAACTAGAAAGCTTTGCTGATAGTCATCATCATCTTTACATATCATCGTACCTGCACGCCAGCACCTGCAAGTAAAACGCCTCCTAAAAAGTATATATCTGCTGATGCGGCCATGACTATTTGGGGGGTATTCAATTGTTTCTTTTAACGCGCTAAAACAAAAAAAACGAGCGCTCTAAAAATATTACCGTTAATATGGTAATTACTCGCTAAATTTCATCTCGCAGCTCCCTGAGCAGCGAGCTGAAATTCAGCCCGCTGGCAGCGAGTAAGTACCGTATTAACTGTTTACGCACGCAAAATTACCGTATAATATGAAGATTTTTTCGAGCGCTCGTTTTTTTTTTGTTTTAGCGCGTTAAAAGAAACAATTGAATACCCCCCAAAGTGTCATAATTATGTGAAAACGACTTTACTGTACACAGCCCACACTTGTATTCGTCCCTTCTGGATATGGAGACTCAAATGAACGAAAAATCTTAAAAATCTACATATGTTTATGCATTTGTGGTGCACATGCACAGTACGTAAATGTGTATCTTATGAATTTTATGGAAAAAAACAGATGTATATCCAATTCTAACTCTGTGAATATTCTATTCATAGCTAAAAAAAACACTAATGAAAATTGGACTGTTACAGCTGCGTGTAACCTTATTGTTTGATGATGACATTAATAAAATGACATGATAAACCATTAATGTGATCATTAAAGTAATGTCAATAATGACATCAATTATTACTATTATATTTTATTTATAAAGCGCCAAACCTAAGTAGTGCTATATGTTGAGGAGATCTTTATGAAAATAAATTACATACAATGACATGAAACAGGAGATAAATATGATCCTGCCCTATTGAGCTTATAATCTAAGAGCAACAACTGATACATAAGGTAGTGAATAACAATTGAAGCTGTTGATGGGGAGAGTGTGTGGGTACTACAAGGTAAAAGCAATGTCAGCCACCAATATTAAAGAAGACACTGTAGAATTCTTAAGACAGTTCGCTTCTGGCAATCACAACTGTCCTTTATCATTTATCTTTATTGAACCTCCTTCCTCTTTTGGTTATGGACTTCTGCGTTCGTGCTGCATGGGCACTCTTGTGCACACCCACCAACTTGGAGAACCTATGTACCTGGTATTTTTATTTGGCACCATTCTCATTATAGGACAGAGTCAGGACATTTGTTCCCCATGTCCACAGAAGGTGTGGCGACAGCTGCTGTCACCGAGGAGTCTGCAGAGATCATCAAAGAAGGAACAGAGATGGCTGAACTGATATAGTATCCCAACAGGTCTGTGTGAGGACACTCTTCACTACCTCCTTGAAACTTCCCACTGTCTTCACAAACTTTTAAGAATTTTATATTTGTGAGAACAGGATTATGTGTAAATAGATCACATAATCAATACCACCCACAATCAATAACAAACACTATAATTACATGCAAGATTATAAATAATAAGTGCAAAACCCTCAGATTTTATTTAAAGCGATGTATTGCTGAATATATTTTACTAGCTGAATTCTGCTACTTGAAACCAAATGGGCCACCCAACTACCGATGACAAGGATGCCAGTGTTTTTACCATAGAAATTTCACTAGGCCGGGGACAGTTTTACTTAGACAAATGAGGTGGTTACATATTTATCTTTGATTTTTTTTTATATTTAAATCACATGCCTCAAATAATCATGGAGCCAGACAAGGTCAGGGACTCTATAAAGGAGCTGTGACTGCAAGAATCCCAGCATTCCCATATATAATGTCGCAGTAATCAGTGATTATTGTTGGTCACCGCAGCTTAGTAAATAAAAATATGATGTCACAGCTTACCGCTGACATAGGACAGGGCGGATTGAAATGAGAGAACTGTCTCATACTGCTCTGTCCTCACTGGCAGCTTACACAGTGCACGCTTTCTCCTTTACATTCAATCCATAGCCGTAGCCTAGCGAAAGACTAGATATGTGGATTCACAGTGTTAGAAATAAATGGAGAGTAAAAATTGTATTACCCTATTTATACACAGTAAAATAACGGAATAAAGCGTCATATACACAAGAGAAAATAGTGACTTGGCAGTTATTTATAGATATGAAAGTCATACAAATACAAATATAATTCAATTAAATACAAACATCTGTTTTTTTCGCCATTGAAAATCAAATGGGAACTTTGTTTCCTGCAATCTAATTGGAAATATTAGTTAATTAATGCAAATGGACGGCTGCTACTCCGTATAACAAAGCAGTCATACTAATGAATTAAGTACTATCAGCTATAGGGGTCAATGTACAGTCAGCCATCAGAAGTGGCTGATTGTTGCCATTATTGCATCACATTGCACCAGACCTCCAGCACTCGCAAGAGATTCGCCTCCTGACAGGTGTATATGTTCCTATGTCTATACTTCAGTTGCAATTACGTGACCATGTCTGTACTCAGCCTATACTTGCCCTTCCCTTCCCTCCCGCTTTCCACCTCTTCAGTCGTAAGAGTAAGGTTAGATCACATCTGCATATGGACGAGTGTATGCATTTTTGGTACGTATGAGCAGTACAGAAATTCATACTTTACGCAAAAAAAATAGACATACATCCAACATCTCCCTTGACTACTGTAACCTTCTCCTATCTAACATCCCTCCACCTATCTATATGCTTCAGTCCCTCCTAAATGTAGAGACAAACCAGGGTCTCTAGCCGTCCCACATCTGCGGCAAATCCACAGCACAGTTGCATGCAATTTGCAGTGTAAAACCAGGATACTGCAGAGTCTGAAATATTAGTTGTTCATAAGTTGGGTCTTAGTGATTTTCCTGTTATTTAGACCATGGGAGGCACTGATGAGTTGCTATCTATGAATGATTTATCAGTCTTAAAGAGCAGAGGAAGCAATACGGAGATTTCCATTCATACAAGTAAATGCAAATGTAGAAAATCACCTAAGCAGATTAACAAACTATTTGCTTTATAGAATATTTATAGAAAGGTAAATTTTCACTGAAACAATGGAAAAAGTTAGGGAGAGTTTAAAGCAAGGTGTAAAGTAACTCCCCAGAAACAATTGTGACAAAAACATAAAACAACTTAAAACGTAAAGTAAAATTTAGAAACCTAAATGAATCACTACTAGTGGTGCTACTAGATATATCTGATGATGAACATATGTGGCTGCTTTTATGACCGTGTGAATTGTGAACTACTATTTAACTTGTGTTCGCTAGACCTGGAGGCATTGCCTGTGTTTACAATATGACTGAAACTATTGATGGATTGACACAGAAAAAACCGTTTTGATGACATTGCAAATGTGATTTATATTTTGGCCAGGTTCTCGGAGCTTTGGGTGGCTGCCACAATGTGGCATTTTTGGGATCATTACCCTTATATTATTGCATTATGTTCTTGTACTTTACACAATTATGAGTTTCTACGGCATTGTTACAAATCGCGCTCATTACAGATTTCAGCCCTGTGGTCAGAATTGTCATATACAATTTGATCGAAATATAATTTGATATTTTGAAATTACTTTTTAAAAATACCTGTGTAATTTCCCTGAAATAACATTGTATTATAATCTCTCCTAAATGTTTCCAATAAAGTATAAATTTGATAAATTATTTTTCATTTAAATAAAACCATTTATTAAGAGTAATTAGGTATGTAGACAGATGTTTAAAAAGCAACCTGTGAAATCATCATCAGTTATTTATATAGCGCCACTAACTTCACAGCACTGTACAGAGAACTCACTCACATCTGTCCCTGCCCCATTGGAGCTTACAGTTTAAATTCCTTAACATACACACACACACACACACACACACACACACACACACACACACACACAGACTAGGGTCAATTTTGATAGCAGCCAATTAACCAACTAGTATGTTTTTAGAGTGTGGGAGGAAACCGGAGCACCCGGAGGAAACCCACACAAACACAGGGATCACAACAAATTCCACACAGATAAGGCCATGGTCAGGAATCGAACTCATGACCCCAGTGCTGTGAAGCAGAAGTGCTAACCACTAGGCCACTGTGCTGCCCAAAAATATTGTAATATTGGCATAATAATCTATTTACATATTTGAAGGAATGTATACCATTCACAGCTAGTTTCTGTAATACATCAAGACTGAATGTGGGGGGTGGAGATGTTTTATTTAGCTGTGGATTTGGTATTTGGTATAATTCATGTGTTATGGCCCTGATGTAGAGCTAGATGCATTGTAGGTCACAGAGTAGGCTGGTTTGAGCCATCTAGGGGGATAAACAGTGTGGGGTCCCCACGAAAAAGCTGCTACCAGCAGAAGGCTATAACAGGCTGCGCTGCTGATACTATAGTATGGAAACCCGTAGCATGGGGACCCCCTGGCATATTGTCAAACAGCCCTAGCTAGTTCAGCATGGGGCTGAATTCCTTAGAGAAATAGGCCACACAAAAAAAACGCTGCCTCTCCCAGCCCCCCCAGGAAAATCAGACCAGTGCTGAAAGCACAAGGGCTCTACCCACATGCCTGGAGTTAATTTATATTGATTTATGTCTTGCTGGTGCACTACAGGTCCCAGAAAACCCTGGCAACCCTAAATTGCTTGGGTATGCTGTCGGCTGTAGGACTACAAGTGTCGGCATGCCCATAGCTACCTGAGCATGCTCACCTAAATCCATGAGGGGACCTCTTCTTACTTCCAGCTATCAATCCATTGGGATAAATAAAATCACTCCCATGTACGCTGGCTAACTGTTTCTTACATTGTTGAGATGCCTATGACGGGGTAAGCTTCTAATGCATACATAGCAGCTTTCTTCTGATTGGTCAGAGCATGGAAATGCCACCCTGCACTGGCTAGTAGTGACGTTCATTCAAGTTCATTTCATGAGCTTCACTACTATTCAAAATACAATATTGGAGAGGAAAGATCTCACCACCACCTGCCAAGTATAAAGTAGGTAGTACATTAACACGAAAGTCTGAGATTACTGAAAGATCAAGTAGATAGGCAATGCTGTGCTTCACCAAAGAATATGTGGACGCTTCACAATTTTATTTAAACCCATAATTCACCAGATCTATTAAATACAATTATGGTTTTAAATGACATAGTGGCTTTTTACTTGGTTGAAGCAAAATATTGCATATTCACTTACGATCACATTTAGAGTTGGACATATTATGCTCCCTGAATGTGAGTTCTCTGTACAGCGCTGCAGAATTATTGGCGCTATATAAATAGCTGCTGCTGATGATGATGATGATGAAGGAAGAATAGTGTTGTAACAGTGTTATTTATATATGTGAAAGTCACATTTTTCATATAATATGTAATGAAATACAAACATCCCTGGTTTAACACTTTATAGGGCTGATTTCAGCCATGTTAGTCTAGGAATAACGCAGCGCTAATACTATTACCTTTAATATGGTAATATTAACCTGGCTTTTCGTTCACGGCCCCGAAGGCTGCGAGCAACAATCAGTGTTAAAAAATACCATAGTAACGGTAGTACTGCGCACTTTTACCATAGTAACGGTAATAGTTATTCCTAGAATAACGTGGCCAAATTGAATCGGCCCCTATAAATTAAATGGGAATCTTTTTTCCTGCAGTAAACCAAATGGAAATGTTAAATAAGTCGTCCACAACGCTAATCAATGTAATACTTTTAGCTGGAGGGATCAATACATAAACAACTAATCAGAAGTGCTTATTTATAGTGCTGCTGGTGTCATCATCATCACATACTTTTACACCAGGGGGTATATTTGCTAAATGGCGGGTTTGCAAAAGTGGAGATGTTGCCTGTAGCAACCAATCAGATTCTAGATATCATTCTGTAGAATGTACTAAATAAATAACTAGAATATGATTGGTTGCTATAGGCAACATCTCCACTTTTTCAAACCCGCCGTTTAGTAAATATACCCCCTGGCCTCCATTACTAGCAAAATAATCATAATAAGCACATCTGGGGACAACCCTCTGGGAATGTGCTACACGCATGTATGAATGCCTCAACCCCACTCAACTTACACTTATCCACCTCAATTCTGACCCTCCAAGTATAAGGGACAAGTCTAAAATACACTCAAATATATATATGTAAATTTAGCAAATGCATTTATATCTAAATTAGTAAATGCTATATTTATGCCAAAAATAAACATACATCCAACTCTAAATGAGCCATTATTATTCTTCATTTAATTTAGTATCACAATACTTTATATATGTCATGCATCATTGCTGATCTTTTTTTTCTTCAAGAATGTTTAAGCAGCTAAATAGTAAAAATATTCATTCTTATATTTCACATGACACCCCAGTATTATGTCTGACCTTTAACCTTTGGGATTTTTTTAGTTGATACATTTATTCCTACAGTTGATTAAAAACTCACCTCAAGGTTTGACATTTTCTGTCTGACAGATGATGAAGCATTTGAATGGGACAAGACGTCACTGGACATGGCACAGTGCTTGAATTCACTAATCTGTTCTTGTTATTTCTGTTACTGGATAGACTGCTAGCCAGTCACTCACACCTATGAAGACTTATGGGTCTATTTATTAAACTGCGGGTTTTAAAAAGTGGAGATGTTACCTATAGCAACCAATCAGATTATAGCTGCCATTTTATAGAATGTACTAAATAAATGATAGCTAGAATCTGATTGGCTGCTATAGGCAACATTTCCACTTTTTCCAACCAGCAGTTTAGTAAATATACCCTAGTGTTCTGTGCACTGCCCTTGTCCTGCTCCACATCAGAGTGATGCAAGGTAGTGAAGCCCCCCCCCCTCCTCCAACCACTAATTATTTTTTTCAGTTTGCCAGTTTTCAATAAATGGACGAAATGGATAGCATGCTGGACAGATTTACTTGAAAATACCAGTTATTTGAGATATACATGTTAGCTCAGTAATAAACATTATATAGCATATTTATATACCTTATATAATTTATGTAAGTGTAACTTATATTTTTATTTTAACTCCTTAAACTCTACCATATAAAAATTGTAAAGTTTTGACTTTCTTTGTCATCAGAAACATGTGCTTAATTTTATGCTGACTTTTCATTGTAAATTTGTTAAAAAGTAAAGTGTAGAGGAGTACTTTCTCTTTGTGCAGGAACAGCTTAACAAATGTTATTGCTTTGATAATAAAGGTCATTAATACCCCTTTTACACTGTCTAAAAGACCCGGCTTTTTGCCGGGGTGAGCCCCGACGACCCGGGTATAGGCTCAGTGTGAAAGGGACTCCCTGCATCTACCGGGGTCAGATGACCTGGGAATTAGACCTGGGTTTTTTGGAAGGTTATTCCCAGGTCTGACCCAGGTAGCCTCCAGTGTGAATGGTGAGACCTGGG